>NC_079904.1:20752200-20853907 GCF_024868665.1 Triplophysa rosa
TGTGTGTGTGTGTCTCTGTGTCTGTGTGTGTTGGTGCGTGTGCGTGTTGTGTGTGTGGAGTGTTTTGTGTGTGGGTGTGTCTGTCTTCTGTGTTTTCAACCTTTTCTTGTTTTTGCAGGTACAACTTTGATTGTTTTGCTTGTAGTCAATGTGTCTCATGTGCAGCTGCTTTGTAACAATGAAAATTGTAAAAGCGCTATATAAATAAAGTTGAGTTGAGTGTATCCTGTGGCAGCAGGCCAAGGACCAATCAGCATCGCCATGGCAACGGCACAATCAAGCCTCTGCACCTGCCAGTAGTCAGCACCTGAACCCCCTCAAGCTCAGGCTATATAAGCAGCAGAGAAAGAGGAGAGGGTGAGCTTGTTCTCCTTCTGACATTGCATGACTAACACGGTGCTGGCTTCTTTGCTACAGAGTCTAGCGGCGGACGACTGGCAGACACAGAGCACGACTGCCAATGGGAAATGGACGAGCTAATTCCCCCACAACTAGCACCACTGGTTGTACCGTCACTTTTGTTTAATAAACCACCCTCCGGGGCCTGTAAAGTTGAAGTACTGTGTCGGTTTTGCTTTCTGCCCGCCACAATCCTTAGCTATTCATTTACCATCTTTACAGATAAATGGGTTGGATTTTATTAGGAAGTTTTCCAAACAAACTAATACAAACTTTATTAACCCATGATCAATTTCCAACAGGATGTGTAATCTGAGCGGTGCCAAAGGCTGATTGCCTCCATGCCACGCCGCATTGATGCAGTAATTCATGCAAAAGGAGGCCCAACCAAGTATTGAGTGCATAGAAATTAACATACTTTTCAGAAGCCTGACATTTCTGTTTAAAATATCCTTTTTTTTATTGATCTTATGTAATATTCTAATTTGTTGAGATAGTGAATTGGTGGGTTTTTGATAAATGTGAGCCAAAATCATCACAATTAAAAGAACCAAAGACTTAAACTATTTCAGGCTGTGTGCATTGAATTTATTTAATACATGAGTTTCACAATTTGAGTTGAATTACTGAAATAAATGAACTTTTCCACGACATACTAATTTGAGATGCACTTGTATGTATTTTGGGGAAATTCAATATTCATAAGTGTAAGTGATTTAAAACAAAATCATTGTTTTGGATATTTCAAAAATAATTTTGGAATTACTGTAAATCGTTAAGTAAAATTAAATCGAAAGTAGGGAGAAAGTTATTTAAATTGTTTGAAGAATTTGAGCTGTTAGAAGACCCTGATGTTTAGAAGGTTTACTGTCGTTTTCTTATCTTTTTTTCCACTCTGTATTTCACTCAGTACTTTTGTTTCTCTTGTTCTTAATTTGGTATTTTTTGTATCTGTTTTGCCTTAGAACTTCTTATTTAATTTTGAAATGCCTTATTGTGTTTGTATTTCTGAAGCATAATAATAAAAAATATATAAATTAATCATTATTATTACTATTGGACATTGCAGCACACGACAACCATCTAGTGGTCGACTCGTACATAGTATCCACAATGTTACACTAGATGCGAGTAGGTGCTGCTGGAGTCACTTTTTAACAGTGAAATGAGGTTCAGGCGATTTAACTATTTATAGAGCTCGCTCTTGATTTGATAGGACGGGGGACGTAATAGCTAATGACGTGCAGCTGCGTAATTATTTGCACGTGCTCCTCCCGAACTTTTTTAATAAAACATCATTTTGCGAGGACACAGGACATGTCGTAAGGATGAAAGCTCAAGTCTTCTGCGTGCTGTGTGCGGGTGGTGTTTTATTATGTCTATTAAAGCCAACAGCCGCTACTTCGCCGCAAAGACCAGACTGGGAAGGTGAGAACACCACGCAAAGACCAGACTGGGAAGGTGAGAACACCGCGCAAAGACCAGACTGGGAAGGTGAGAACACCGCGCAAAGACCAGACTGGGAAGGTGGGAACACCGCGGAAAGACCAGACTGGGAAGGTGGGAACACCGCGGAAAGACCAGACTGGGAAGGTGAGAACACCTCGGAAAGACCAGACTGGGAAGGAGAGAACACCGCGGAAAGACCAGACTGGGAAGGTGAAAACACCGCGGAAAGACCAGACTGGGAAGGTGAAAACACCGCGGAAAGACCAGACTGGGAAGGTGAAAACACCGCGGAAAGACCAGACTGGGAAGGTGAGAACACCGCGGAAAGACCAGACTGGGAAGGTGAGAACACCGCGCAAAGACCAGACTGGGAAGGTGAGAACACCGCGCAAAGACCAGACTGGGAAGGTGAGAACATTGCGCCACCACGGGACTGGGAAGGTGAGAACATCGTTGTTCTTTTGGCATAATTACTCTCCTTACAGCCCACTGAAACAGTTTGTGACACGGGGGCGTGTGTGTCTCTTCTGTAGTGAATAGTGAGCAGTCATTGTCCGCGGAGGTTGACGGTCGTGCCGTCCAGTCGGGGATGTGTGTTTCTGATAAAGCTTGTACTGGAGAACACAAATGCTGTTTTTGACTGTGCGTGCGCGCGTCCGTCAGTCCCACCTGCTTTCAGCGAGTTCACTACCTCAGTCTCCTAAAACACTTATCCATGCGTGTTTGTATGTGAGAGTCACATTACAATGTTTATTTTTAGCCACATAAAATTTATGTAAAGATGTATGCATCATTGAAACGGAATTTTTTTTTGTATGTTGTGCAAACATATTTTGTGACTGTTCCTTTTCCAAAACGACCAACAATTTCCCTCCAATAAAGTTATTTACACTTTGACTATATAAACCATGGCTAACTTTTCTAAGTGTAAAACCCATTGTATTTTACTATAGCCTAGTTCTACTACAAATATCATGGTTAAATTAGTTATAGTGTTAAAACCGTAGTCTGTTAAATTTGTTTACTGTGGTTTATTTACAAATATAGATGAACCACTTTTGTTACTGTAGTTTAAGAGAAAACCGTTAGTCTATATGCTTATTTAAAACTAAATTCAAAGAATATTTCTATTGTGCATGATTTAAAAATTGTCAACTTTTGCAAAAGCTGTAAAACTTGTATTTAGGATCCACAAAATGGCTATGAACTTGGCCTTAGCAATACAAAGAAGCTTGCCAATTTATTCCAGAAATGTTTACTACCATAGTTTTCTCAGTGGTGATCATGATTCAGGGCTGTTTTAGTAGAAAGTTGTGATGCTTGGACATAATCTAGAAACTAGTAAATGTGTTAAGAAATCCAAAAGAGCCAAATGTGTCCATTTGAAAATGCCTGTATAAACGAAAAGATCACTATGTAAATCTGTGACGGACCAAGTGCTTCAGGTCATTCAAATGAAACAAGACGTTTAACTTTCCGCAACGTATTTTTTACCACAGTAAAGCCGGGAGTATGTCCCCGCAGAAGGCCTGGAGCTGGACCGTGTGCTGAGCTCTGTGCCAATGATGGCGACTGCCCAAGAAATCAGAAATGCTGCAGTACCGGATGTGGGCATCAATGTATGACTCCACGTACAACAGGTAATGAAGAACAGTGCCTAAAATCTGTACGAACCCTCTGAATTTTGTCATGCCTGCATGGCTGTTGAGCTTTGTGCCTTTTCTGTCCACATTATGTACTTTGTATGTATATTATGTCTTTACTTTTATATTGATCTAATATCAAATCTGTCCATGTGTTTTTACCACAGTAAAGCCAGGAGTGTGTCCCCGCAGAAGGCCTGGAGCTGGACCGTGTGCTGAGCTCTGTGCCAATGATGGCGACTGCCCAAGAAATCAGAAATGCTGCAGTACCGGATGTGGGCATCAATGTATGACTCCACGTACAACAGGTAATGAAGAACAGTGCCTAAAATCTGTACGAACCCTCTGAATTTTGTCATGCCTGCATGGCTGTTGAGCTTTGTGCCTTTTCTGTCCACATTATGTACTTTGTATGTATATTATGTCTTTACTTTTATATTGATCTAATATCAAATCTGTCCATGTGTTTTTACCACAGTAAAGCCAGGAGTGTGTCCCCGCAGAAGGCCTGGAGCTGGACCGTGTGCTGAGCTCTGTGCCAATGATGGCGACTGCCCAAGAAATCAGAAATGCTGCAGTACCGGATGTGGGCATCAATGTATGACTCCACGTACAACAGGTAATGAAGAACAGTGCCTAAAATCTGTACGAACCCTCTGAATTTTGTCATGCCTGCATGGCTGTTGAGCTTTGTGCCTTTTCTGTCCACATTATGTACTTTGTATGTATATTATGTCTTTACTTTTATATTGATCTAATATCAAATCTGTCCATGTGTTTTTACCACAGTAAAGCCGGGAGTGTGTCCCCGCAGAAGGCCTGGAGCTGGACCGTGTGCTGAGCTCTGTGCCAATGATGGCGACTGCCCAAGAAATCAGAAATGCTGCAGTACCGGATGTGGGCATCAATGTATGACTCCACGTACAACAGGTAATGAAGAACAGTGCCTAAAATCTGTACGAACCCTCTGAATTTTGTCATGCCTGCATGGCTGTTGAGCTTTGTGCCTTTTCTGTCCACATTATGTACTTTGTATGTATATTATGTCTTTACTTTTATATTGATCTAATATCAAATCTGTCCATGTGTTTTTACCACAGTAAAGCCGGGAGTGTGTCCCCGCAGAAGGCCTGGAGCTGGACCGTGTGCTGAGCTCTGTGCCAATGATGGCGACTGCCCAAGAAATCAGAAATGCTGCAGTACCGGATGTGGGCATCAATGTATGACTCCACGTACAACAGGTAATGAAGAACAGTGCCTAAAATCTGTACGAACCCTCTGAATTTTGTCATGCCTGCATGGCTGTTGAGCTTTGTGCCTTTTCTGTCCACATTATGTACTTTGTATGTATATTATGTCTTTACTTTTATATTGATCTAATATCAAATCTGTCCATGTGTTTTTACCACAGTAAAGCCGGGAGTGTGTCCCCGCAGAAGGCCTGGAGCTGGACCGTGTGCTGAGCTCTGTGCCAATGATGGCGACTGCCCAAGAAATCAGAAATGCTGCAGTACCGGATGTGGGCATCAATGTATGACTCCACGTACAACAGGTAATGAAGAACAGTGCCTAAAATCTGTACAAACCTTCTGAATTTCATCTGTGTCACTGCCTGCATGGCTGTTGAGCTTTGTGCCTTTTCTGTCCACATTATGTACTTTGTATGCATGTCTTGAATTTTTCTTGAATCTAATATCAAATCTGTCCATGCAGTGAAACCTGATCGGTGCACTCTATCGGAGTGGATGCGTGTGTGCCGGAAACGGTTACCATGACTGGCAGTGCCCTGCAGAACAGAAATGTTGCCCAACCACCTGTGGTCATGCATGCAGTGAGCCTTGCTGAGTTGTGGAGATTGATTTTTCATAATACTTGAGTACTTTTACATAAAGCCATTACGTCAAATACTTTCTGCCTTGTGTAACCACCAAATAAACCTTATGGTTTTTGTAAACCTTGTTTTGATGGTGGCAATTTGTTTGTAAAATGCTGGTGTTTTTGGTATGCCAGTGCACAGTTCTGTTCTCAAGTAACCGCTCATTGGCATCAGTGCTTGGGAATGTGAAAGCTCCTCTCCCCGAGACCAAACGTGCAGAATATTTGTGGTAAATGAAATGGACTGCTGTTTCCACCATCAGCAGCTTGGCAGTAAAAGGGTCAAACCAGGAAAAACCGTGATGTGCTGACAACCATCACATGTGCAGTAAAGGAAGGATATGTACCCAAATGAGAAACATTTCCGTTTGACCGGGGTTAACATGCACTAATCTTTAAGGAATGTGTTCACATTTAATACTGTCTGGAAGAGGAAAATGATGTAAAACAAGCTAGTGAAAGCATTTCAGTTTGCTGATTGTTCTAAATGACTGGTATTGTGCATAATTCTGATCATTTTGTGTCATTTTGTGCATATGTGCACTTTTGGGCTCTGTTGTTTTTCAGGCCACAAAGTGAACAACATGTTCAACCTTCTGAACTTTATCTAGGTCAGGCCTTAAACAGATCTCAAAGACA
Organism: Triplophysa rosa; assembly: GCF_024868665.1. Classification (NCBI taxonomy): domain Eukaryota; kingdom Metazoa; phylum Chordata; class Actinopteri; order Cypriniformes; family Nemacheilidae; genus Triplophysa; species Triplophysa rosa. Next base: position 20,758,206 of record NC_079904.1, read on the forward strand.
TCACTGAATTTTATATTGCTGAAATCTGGTCTATACTTGGTTAAAATGATTAAAAATATACTTATATGTTCAAACAACACTCAATCAATGCTTAAGTATACTGATTATGTCATTAAATCATTAAATCATCTTCATATATTCACTTGTATAATAGTTATTGGTCTGATTATTAACACATCTATGGTAATATCATTCCTATGAATACTTCTTATAAGTGGGATGTNAGATGACTTGGGACATCTCCTTTGTTTGACCTGATCAAATAAAGTTAACTCCTTGACTCCTGAACCTTCTTTGTCTGAGAGATTTTTTGAACTTCAAGATCGACTTCTACCACATCACTGGTAAAGACAAAGCTTTAAAGTGATGGGCCTAATTCACCCAAAATGAACACTGTCATTTACTCCCCCTCTTGTCATTTCACACCCGTATGACTGTCATTCTTCCACAGAACAAGATATTTTGAAGAAAGTTTGTAACCAAACAGTGCCGGCACTGTTGTGGAAAAATATCAGTCTTGTAGTTCAAAAAATCTCTCAGACAAAGAAGGTCCGGGTGTCAAGGGGTTAACTTTATTTGCTCGAGTCAAACAAAGTGAGATGTTCCAAGTCATCTAAAAACCAAGTGTTTTCAGTCTACAGTTATAGTAAAATGTCTGAAAGGTGATCCTTTCTAAAACCAATCAGGTAGATTCCCGTTATCTCTTATTTTTATTAACCAATTGTTATTTTCTGCCACCAATATATCCCAGGCAACGTATCTATTCGTGGTATGCTGGCTATTACCTAATTTTTAAAATATATTTTTATATATCCTCGCCCACCACAATTATGTAATGGTCATCATGAGCTGTTTCCCCTTCTTCACCTCCTTCTCTGTGGCCTTGCTCAATGTAGATTATAGTCATAGTAACGGGGCGGAACATGCCCAGATTTTGTCATACTGTAGGGCTGGGGCCGGAAAAAGTCCCCAGATTTCATAAACACTGCCAGACATCAAAAACACAGCTGTGCAGGGTGCTTTTCAGAATCTCATACAAATGTGTTTAAAACGAAGAGCAATACATAAAACATAAAGACAGATCAAAAACATAAAGACATATCATGAAATTCCTCCATAGCACCCATTCACTTCTATTGTATAGACACAAAACCTATGCAGGTGAATGGATGCCGGTTAACATTTTTCAAAATATTGTTCTGCAGAAGAATGAAGTCATAAAAGTTTGAAATGATGAGGGGGTGAGTAAAATGATGGAATTCAAACTCAAAACAAAGTAAAAAACAATGACTCTGCTGCATGAATAGATTGTTCTTGGCACACAATATTAGTTTATTATGGGAAAGTTGGACCGAGTCATAACACTTGTGCCCGCAAAATAAAAGACAGTTGTAGAAGCAACAGCTATTTAAATATCAGTGCATATACAGCAAGTGGAAAATATTAGCTTAATTCTTAACAAGTTTCCATTTTCAGTAGTTATGTTGTACCGCCTGCGCTTCGAGGCTTGCTCACAAAGGGTGAGACCATTTAACATCAAGTCTCGCCGTTTAGATTTTTCCCAGATGCCAGAGATATGCTTGAGCAAATCTAACAGTGCTGAGTGCCACGCTTAAAGCAACGTTGCAAAACCGGCAGAAATATAAAACAATTATGCTAATCCATCTGTCATGAAAAGGAACCAAATTTGTTCAAAATAGTCATTCTGCTTCAAGTCCCACCAGGATTTAAAAGCATATTAAAGCTCAAGTATCTGTTTTAGCGTCAAGATTCTCTCAGCTGCCTAATATGGACGTTTTAGACATGCTCTCTGCAGTTAAGTCAACAGCGGTACTCCCCTGATGCGCCGAATCAGGTTGGTCAGTTGTTTTGCCAGCGGCAGGCTCGGCTCATCCACCTGGAATGTGCGGGTCAGCAAGTTGTAAAAGGAGCCGTATCCAACCGTGACCAGTGCAGGTGAGACAAATGATGATGTAGGGCATGCTGAAATCAGGCGTAGGTAGATTTACCAATACAGGTTTGGTGTAGACTCATGAAGTAGTTGGAGTCCTCTTTAACTGGGAAACTGGACGTACATTACAAAGTTAATAACGGGAATAAAAACAATCTAGTAATGGTAGTTTGTGCACTTACACACTGCTAAACAACGGATGCTCTTGGGTGAGGTTCGTGTCCATTGCAACCATACTTGGCACCAGGGCGCTGATGACAGAGGATCTACAAAAACATGAGTTATGCAAATGTATTACTTCCATATTTGAAGTCCAAACAAAGTCAACATCAAAAGTCATACCCAACGTAGAAGCCATGATTTGGGTCCGGGGATACTCGTTCCATTTGAGCAGGGCTCTTTCAAACTGTACAGTGACCTCAGTCACAGAATAAGGTGGTAGCTGGATCAGCGTCTCTAGTAGATGAGGACGCTGGCGGTCTTTAGAGGGCTGGTAGTGAATGTAACCTTTAAAAAGAAAATAAAGGATGTATAATATAAAGATGTGGCACAGGTACCGCTGATGCTGTGGGAGCATATGTTCTACACACTGGGCTTGTTTTCATGAGATTTGCTGGTAACCTTAAGGGTGTGAATGTACAACCACAGGTACCAGGGCACTGACTCCAGCAGAAGGACCGGAAAAGCCCGGAATGGGTGGTTGTTGTAGACGAGAGTGTGGATTTCCCCTGTTTGCAGGCCAAAACCAGCCACGTAGCGCTCCGCATGCAGCAGAGGACGCAACATGTCACCTAAAGCAGAAATTGAAATAAAGAAATCAAAGAATATATTAAAGGGGGGTGCAAAGCTATTTCATGCATTGTGACTTATTTAAACTGTTACAAGTCTTGGATTTTTGTGCTAAACATGAGCAAAGTGTCAAAAACGAGTTGGATGTATAAAATAGTATTTAAATGCAAAATACACCCCCTCAGCTTTCGTACAAGTTTCGCAACATTTTTTTAAACGGTATCCCTTTACTAAATCCTACCGTTGTCTCCTTTCCAGCGGAACAGAAGATTGAGTAAATCTTCTTTAGTCAGATTGTCTGCTTTAGTCAGGTCGTACACTGAATACGTCCTGTGATCCCCCACCACAACAGCTTGACTGAGGACAGGAGTGGCAGGGCTCAGCTCAAACAGCTCCCCCTGTTAGACAAAGCCACAAATAACACTCCATTACAAACAATATCTAAGAAAAAAATCTCCCACTGACAGAAAAACAGAAAATATATCTTGGTCTTTTGTTTACCTCAGGGTTGTTTGTGATATCCACATAGACTTTACTAGAGGAAGCAAGAGGACATGCCTTCGCCAGAGTTCTAGAAAACATCTTAAACAGGGACCATTCTGTGAAAACATAATGACACATTTAAGAAGCACAGCATTGAATGAATGTTCGTCAAAACTGATGATGAATATGTGTAACTTTGGTGCCAATAAAATAAACCAATGCCACAGTCTTAAAACGAGCTGAATTGTTTTTCCTACAACAACATAACTATTTGTAACGTTGAATTCTGCACCGCTGTTTCGTTGTTGTGCCATTGTTCACGGCTTAAAATGCGTCCCCCTCTCTGTTGCTTCAGCGCAATGTGCGCAGCACACATACAGACGCTCACTCGCTCGCTACTGTTTCAGCTTTTGTGGTTGAAACACAGACACGTGAACTGGCCAGGATTTAAGACGTCGCCAAGCCATACTGAATACAACATCGTTTGAGGGAAGTAAAATCTAATGTTTCAGTATTCACTGCAGTAGTATAATCATATACCTTGTGTCAAAAGTTTGATTGATTTATGACCCCCTGTCAAAGGTCTGTCAACCAGTCACTCAAATGGAGACTTTTATGGCCTGTCAATCTTGATGACATTTAAGTTTTATGACTGTTGTTGGGTCTCCTCTGCCCCAACCCTTCCTTCAGAGGGGCTAACTACCTACACAACTCCCCTCATCACTCCCTAATCAAAAAGGTGTGTTTGATTTTACTATACTCTAATTTGTGAAAGACGGTTGTGTTTGTGAATTAGAGAGACATAAAATAATATGTATGTGTTTTTTTCCTTCTAAGAGTGTGCTGTTCCCTTTCTGTCCGTCTCTCGACATTGTGTCGAGCCGACAGATGGGGTTCGCTCTTGAGAACCTATCAACTTCTGACTAGTTTAGAAAAGGCCAATGAAATTGGCGAATGAAATTTGCATGCCGGACTCCTCCCCCGTATATCCGGATATAAAAGGGAGACGGCGTGCTGCATTCATTCACCTTTTGTTCTTCTGAGCCTTCACACTGATTGACTTCGAGACTTCAATCTCTATGCCGATTTACTGCTGGAATCTTATAACGTGGTGCAGCGGATGGTCCCTTCCTGCAGCGACTTTCCCCTGGGCGTCTCGGCAGTTCCAGAAGTGTTCGAGTTTTTTTCTAAAAGAGCAAATTTCTCCAGCGTGGCATGTCCCACTGTTCTCATGGGTGCAACACACTCATCGAGGAGGGGGACGGACATGATGTCTGCTTCCAGTACGCTGGGGCAGACGTTGTGGATATGTCCTGCTCGCACTGCGGATGGTTAACGATTCAGACGTTGCGTCACAGGTGGCTGTGTTCCCACGGGAATCAGCCACCACCTCGTCTTCTCCCCGTTCCGTGACGGCAGGACTACGGCCCTGCCGCCCGCTATGGCAAGCAGCGAGGGTGATATGAGAGGATCACTGTGAGCACTTATCCGCCAGCCACTGGCTCACGGACCGTTCGCACCTCGTCTCGCTCGCTTATGCAGGAACTCTGCGCCGCCACCGCGCCGCCACCGACCTCGCTCTACGGGCGAACAAGGTGACCGCACGGGCCCTGAGTCGGGCGATGTCCACACTTGTGGTCCATGAGAGACACCTCTGGCCGAACCTTGCACAGATGAGTAACGCCGAGAAGGTCTGCTTTCTCGACGCACCCATCTCGCAAGGGGGGGGGGCTGTTTGGTGATACTGTCGAGCCGCAGTTCTCTACAGTAAAGAAGCAGACAGAGGATATGAAGCATATCCTCCCCCGCCGCAACTCGGCCGCCCTCGGCCACCCTCGGCCATCGAATCCCGTGCAACGTCTGCTTCCCAGCAGCCCTGGTCCTCTTCGACGCCCTCCGGCTCTGGCGCCCCCCACTCAGGCGGCCCCCTGGAAGAGACATCGAACAGGAGACCATCGCCCCATCAGCAGCCGCGGCGAAAGCGGCCCTCATGGGAAGACCCCAGGGAGATTGAGAATACCATCAGGCCCGACCCCAGCCTCTCCATCGCTGGGGGATCGGAGAGGGACGGTTCCTTCACCGTCTCACCACCTCTGGCCCCTTCCGGGGGGCTAGCGCCCACTTACTCAAAAAGCGTTTCCTCTCTCTGGGTCATTACAGCCGCTCTCACCCTCGGCACGACGGTGGATGGCAACTCGACGTTGCGCCATGGCGAAGCACAACATTGAGTATAAACACCAGCCCTCAGCACTCTCAGTCAGACAGTGCGTTGAGCTGCGCAATCGCCAGGCAAGAAAAACAGCAGAGCTGATCTCCTCCCTGGGGGCCCTCCCCCGGCAAGGGATCCGTATTGCTGGCCATCGAACCACCCCCCGCGGGGGCGATGAAGCAGATCAAACCCCTAGACCCCCTGTCTCGGTTCCTGGGAGCTTGGCAGCTTCCCAGGCCATCAGGCCGGCTAGGGAGGACGATCCGTCTCGGCTACGCGATGCAGTTCGCCAGACGCCTTCCAAAGTTTTGGGGCATCCTCTCTACCTCAGTCAGAGGTGGGGATGCGCCCGTGCTTTGGGCGAGGTTGCCACCCTTCTGGTGAAGGGAGCGATCGAGCCCGTCCTACCAGCCGAGATGTTCAACAGGTTTTACAGCCCGTACTTCATTGTCCCAAGAAAGGCGGGGGACTGCACCCCATCCAAGATCTGCGTGCCCTGAACAAGCACCTACTCAAGCTGCCGTTCAGGAGGATCACGCAGAAGCACATCCTGACGTCTTGTCAGATGTCAGGACTGGTTCATGTCAATCGACATGAAGGACGCGTACTTTCATGTCTTTTTCCTCCCTCGACATCGGCCGTTCCTATGGATCGCTTTCGAGGGGCGGGCATATCAGTACATGGTCCTCCCCTTCACTCTGGCCCTGTCTCAACGTGTCTTCACAAAGATCGTGGAAGCCGCCCTGCTTCCCCTCAGGGAAAGAGGTGTGCGGATACTGCACGACGACTGGCTCATTTTGGCACACTCGCGAGATCTGTTGTGTACACACAGGGACCTGGTGCCCCGGCACCTAGATCGGTTGGGGCTACAGGTCAACTGGGAAAAGAGCAAGCTCTCCCCCGTGCAGAGCATCCTCTTTCTCGGTATAGAACTCGACCTGGTCTCCATTACAGCGCGACTGACTACAGAGCGCGCCCAGTCAGTGTGAACTGCCTGAAGGTTCTCAGGCAGTCAGCGGTCCCCCTGAAACAATTTCAGAGGCTCCTGGGATACATGGCATCCTCGGCGGGGGTGGTCCCCTTTGGGTTGATGCACATGCTACCGCTCCAACACTGGCTACAGAGTCGGGTTCCTTGGAGAGCGTGGCACACCGGCAGCAGGCATATGGATCATGCCTGTCTGCCAACGCACCCTAACCCCCTGGTCTTCTATGACCTTTTTGTGGACAGGAGTCCCCCTAGAGCAGGTGTCGAATGCCTCCCTGCAGGGTTGGGGTGCCGTGTGCAACGGGCACGCAGTGTTGGGGCAGTGGACGGGCCCCCGCCTGCGTTGGCATATCAACTGCCTAGAGTTGTGGGCTGTGCTACTTGCACTGAGGTGGTTACAATCTCTCTTGCGGGGTAAGCATGTGTTGGTCCGGATGGACAGCACAGCTGCCATGGCGCATATCAATCGTCAGGGTGGCGTTCGCTCACGGCAGCTAACACGACTCGCCAGACGCCTCCTTCTTTGGAGTCAGCAGGTGATCAGCTCCCTGCGAGCCACACACATCCCAGGTGTCCTGAACCAGACAGCCGACGCGCTCTCTCATCAGTCGACGCCTCGTGGAGAGTGGCGACTCCATCCCCGCGCCAGCTCATTTGGGAGCAGTTCGGCCAGGCACAGGTGGACCTGTTGCCTCCCCGGACTACACCCATTGTCTGCTTGGTACTCCCTGACCGAGGCACCCCTTGGCACAAATGCCCTTGCGCACAGCTGGCCGCGGGACAAGCGGAAGTATGCCTTCCCCCCAGTGAGCCGCATTGCACAGACCCTGTGCAAGGTCAGGGAAGAGGAGCATCAAGTGGTACTAGTTGCGCCCTACTGGCCCAACCGGACTTGGTTCTCAGAGCTGGTGCTTCTGATAACAACTCCCCCCTGGCCGATTCTCCTGACAGAGGACCTTCTGTCACAGGGGAAGGGCACGTAACGGCATCCCAGGCAGACCCCTGGAATCCATGTCTGGATGGGACGAGAAGATCCTGAGTGGCCCACCCCCTGCGATGGTTGGGACATCTCTCAGGCTAGGGCCTCGGCCACTAGGCGGCTATACACCCATAAGTGGCGCCTCTTCTCGTCCTGGTGCTCTTCTCGAAGAGAAGACCCACGGAGTTGCTCGATCGGGAACGTGCTGACCCTTCCTCAAGAGAGACTCACTGGGAGTGTATGTAGCTGCTACGGCCGCTCATCACGGCCCAGTTGCTGGGAAGCCTCTGGGACAGCACGACCTGGTCATTGGTTCCTAAGGGGCGAGAGAAGGCGACCACCTCATCCGCGCCCCGTACCCTCTTGCGACCTAGGTGGCGGGCCTCAAGAGGCCCCCTCCCTTTCGAGCCCGTCGGAGCTGCCACTCTTTCTCACCTCACGATAAAGACAGCTCTCCTGATGGCGCTCACCTCCAAGAGGGTATGGGACCTACAAGCACCCTCTGTGTCCACAGATTGCCTAGAACTCAGGCCCAGTGATTCTCACGTGTTCCTGAGACCCCGGCCCGGCTACGTGCCCAAAGTTCCCACGACTCGCCCTAGAGACCAGGTGTTGAACCTGCAGGCGCTCCCCACTGGGGAGAAAGACCCAACCCCATCCGTGTTGTGTCCAGTACGCGCACTGCACCTCTGCTTGGACCGCACGCAGAGCTTCAGAAACTCTGAGCAGCTCTTGTCTGTTTTGGAGGTCAGCAGAAGGGGAGGGCTGTCTCCAAACAGAGGCTGGCGCACTGGATCGTTGCTGCCGTCGCTACGGCATACCAATCTCAAGATCGCCCCTACCCGTTAGGAGTGAGGCACACTCCTCATGGACACTGGCTCAGGGCGCCTCTCTGGCAGACATCTGCAGAGCTGCGGGGTTGGGCTATGCCCAAGGTTCTACAACCTACGTGTGGAACCGCGCGTCCTGCAAGGCAACATGTAGGACCGGCAGCCGGTAGGGCGTACGCCTGCGAAAGCCCTTCCCCCCTTCCTTAGGTGGGTCAATGGCTATTTCCGCCTCCCTTCTTTCCCCACTGGGTAAAGAACAGGCATTCCATCCATCACTAAGCACCTTCCTGGGCACAGACTGGGCAGAGCAGCCCTGCCCCCTTAGGCCGGGGAACAGTTGAGCCATCTACTTAGTTCTAACCGGACCTAGTGCTCCAGACGTGGTAACCCCCCACCACTGGGTGGTTCCGTCTGATGTATCCTCATGAATGGTTCCCACCTCGGTAACCCATGACCTCCTTAGGTGGACTCCCACCTTGCGGTTAACTCCTTCAGTCCGCACATTTTCCCATGAGTTCTCCCCTGATGGTGAGAGCATGTTGGTGTCTCCACTAATTCCTCCCTACGGTAGGTAGTGGTCTCTGTAGCGTTTTTCCCCCAGGGGGAATAATGCTTACCCAGTGGCCCTTACGGTGCCTGGTGGCTTCTCGCTGTTAGAGAATCAAGGCCGTGACGGCCGGTGGCAGGGGCTTCCCACCTTTTCTTCAAAAGCTCTTTGACCCCCTACCTCTCCACTGGACGGTTACAATTTCGCGCTAGCGCTCACGTCTGACTCGCCCAGGCCAGTCAGCATCGCTCCGCTAGAGATTGTGACGCGGCTCAGCGCTGTGGCGTTTTCCAAAGGAACCCCATCTGTCGGCTCGACACAACGTCGAGAGACCGACAGAAAGGGAATGTCTTGGTTACGGATGTAACCTCAGTTCCCTGATGGAGGGAACGAGATGTTGTGTCCTTATTGCCGCAGCGGTCAAGGGATGCTCTCTGGCTCCTCAGACCAAAGGTGAATGAATGCAGCACGCCATCTCCATTTTATACCGGGATATGCGTGGGGCGGAGTCCGGTATGCAAATTTCATTCACCAATTTCATTGGCCTTTTCTAAAATAGTCGGAAGCGATAGGTCCTCAAGAGCGAACCCCATCTCTAGGCTCGACAGAACGTCTCGTTCCCTCCATCAGGGAGCTGAGGTTACATCCGTAACCAAGACGGTTCCCTGAAAGGAGGGAATGAGACATTGCGTTGCAACGCTAGAGGGTTTCCCCCTGTTATGAGATTAGTTGAAGTTATGGAAAATACATATTGATATGGGAGCCGTAAGAGAGCTGCTGACTGGTAGGTCTGGCCAGAAATTAATTAATGAGTCACAGGTGAAATACCAGCGGGGTGGGCACAGAACGAGACGGCAGTACAATGGCGGCGTGTAGCCTGGCATGCGGCGTGGTGTGAGACTGTTGAGTCTACGGTTGTTGGATGTTCAAACCTATCGACTTCCCCTGGACTTACTTTCCCCAATGAAGAGAGTTTCTTTTGTTTATTCGTTTTGTTATGTTTTGGTTTACATTTGTACTTTACGTTGCGCAAGGGATCGTTGCGGCGAGTTATCCTCTAAATCACACGTGGATTCGTGAGAAAGATGAGAGGGCTAGCCGCTCCGAGGCAGCAAGGATTGGGCATGCCCAGAAGGCCAAGAAAGATCGTCGCCATCAGGTAAGCGAGTTTGTCTGGTTGGTCTCCCTTAGCATCCATACATCATTACACACCTAACTGATATAGTCACACGTTCAAGTTCAAACACACACCGCAGGGAAAGTTGCACGCAGGGAATACCTTGTTAGGTTGTAAACTGTAACCCCTAGACTATGTATTTTTGCATATTGACAGTTTAGCCTAGCATTTCCGGTAACCTATGTGAAGGTTAGGACTGAGGGTATCGCGTTTCGCCGATGCTGAAGCATGGTAGGTTCTCCAGCGTGTAACACCCCCTCCTTCCTCAAATACTGAAGCCTTATTGCATCACACCGGTAAATTTACCGGCCAATGACACTCGAGCGCCGAGCTAGGGGCGGAGCCACCCACTATATAGGCCGGCACCAAGCGGCATTGACTCAGAATCTTTCAACTGAATGAACATGGATAAGACCCTGAGAATTACAACACAGCAGCATACGCAATGTCTCGTTCGCTCCTTTCAGGGAACCGAGGTTACATACGTAACCGGAGACTACACTAGGGGAACGCTTAAAATCCCGCTGTGTTGTATCCCCACCTCCATAAAACAGCCTTAAGAGCCAGACGATAGACATTTTGTCTTTATTCGCTTCCTGACCATTGGGCAGAGTCCCAAGTTAAAGTTGAATGTTAAGCTTTAAGGCACAGCTAAGCCTTTGTCTCTATGATAATGTGAAGGTATGGGCAGTACTGTCAGGCTGATTGGATTAGCACCTATGCATTTGAATGACACTGTTATGCTGATGAGACCTTGGCTGGGACAATTCCGGTAACGGCTGATTCCTGTATTGCATTTGCATGCTTTGTGTAAATCATCTCCACCTCTATGAATCCCGCCCCCTGGAAAGGTATAAAACTCTACTGTACTGAACTAAAAGTCAGACTTGGATGACTACAGCGACGCACAGCGAGTCCTCAATAAAGAGAACTTCTGTATGAAAGATATCCCAATGTCTCCTGGTCTCTGCTTCGACGAGGAAAAAGTTTCCTACAGCCTCTACGATCCAATGTGATAGCTGTTGCTTCGTTACCGGCAGCCCTTTGGAGCGGCCCCACGAAACAGACAAACAGCTGCTCCGTCATTCTGAAATGACTAGTCCTGTCCAGATAAATCCGTAGAGCACGGACTGGGCAAAGTGGATGCGGCACCGGCTCCAAATCCTGAGGAGCAAATGCCTGCAGCGTAATGACCCGCACTCTATACGAAGTAGAAAGCACTTAAGGCACATATCCTCGTCTAGGCTGCAGCCTGACCATACAGTCACCCTTACCGAATTACAAACATGCAGTGTTTGTAGACAGTGCATGTAAATCGCCCACTCTCTTACCACACGCTAACGCTAGTAAAAGTGCCGTCTTGAATGAGAGCACTTTCAACTCTGCCATACGCAACGGCATTAAGCACCAAGGATAACTTACAAACTGACATCAAGTTGGGGTGAAACGGGCGCAACCGCCGTGCCCCTCTTAAGAATCCAGCGACGAGATGATGCTTTCCGACTGCTCGGCCATCGATGGGCAGATGAAAGGCCGAAATAGCGGCCACATACACCTTCAGTGCAGATGGCATGCGCCCCGCATCTAGATAATCCTGCAGAAAAGGCAGAATGACCGAAACGTCACAGCTATCTGCATCCTCTTTTCTCATTTTACACCATGAAACGAAAACTTGCCATTTCAAACTGTACAGATGTCTGGTCAACGGGGCTCTCGCTTCCGCGATCGTCTCCAAAAGTCGTTGGGAAACATTCAGCAGCTGCTCTTCGCGCTGACCTGCCAAACATGCAGGTTCCATAGCTCCGGCGTGGGGTGCCACACCGAGCTGCTCACCTGCGACAAGAGATGTCTCCGTAAGGGGATCGGCCACGGGGGAGCAGTCAGCATCTCTATCAACTCCGGAAACCATGGCTGGTTGGGCTAATTCGGCGCAACTAACAGCACAGTCTCTCTCTCCTCCCTGATCTTGTGCAGCACCAGTGGCATAATTTTCGCTGGGGGAAAAGCATACTTCCGTACCTTGGGCCAGCGACTCGAAAGAGCGTCCCCCTCCATGGGTATGTTCGTCAGCAAGAAGAATAGCCGGCAGTGCGTATTCTCCTCTGAGGCAAATAAATCGATATCCGCCTCTCCGAACAGGCTCCAGATTAGCCGAACAGTCTGCGGATGTAACCTCCACTCCCCGTAAACCGGACCGCCTCTGGACAGCATGTTCTGACCGCCGGGATCATGTACTGCGCAAATCGAGAGGAGGTTCATGTCTGCCCAGAAAAGGAGACGCTCCGCCAGCCTCTGAAGCGAGCGCGAAAGAATGCCCCTCTGATGATTGATATAGCACACCACCGTAGTGTTGTCCGTCCGAACCAGGACATGTCGATCCTTTATGAGAGGGAGGAAACTTTGCAAAGCTAAAGATACTGCCTGCAGCTCTAGCCAGTTTATATGCCACGTTGCTTGAGCGCTCGTCCAAGCACCATAAGCCGGGCTCCCCAGCCCGTCAACGCCGCATCCGTAGTGACAACCTTTCTGCTGACCACTCTGCCCATCTGGACTCCCTGCTCGAACATACTTGTGTTGAACCAGGGGGCCAGCGTCCGCCTGCATCCGTGAGTCATTACGATGCGCAACCGACAATCGCGCCACGCTCTGCGCAGCACCCAGGATTTCAGCCATAGCTGAAATGGCCTCATATGCAGAAGTCCGAGCCGGCAGACCACCGCCGCTGCCGCCATAAGCCCCAGCAGTCTCTGAAAACTCTTCAGAAATACCGCTCTTCCCAGCCTGAACGAGGGAAGAGTGCTGACCAAAGACTGCACATGTTCCTGAGAAAGACGCGCTCACGCAGCCTGCTCTTCTGCACGGTGATAGCAAGTTCCAGACTCTCCATGTGTCCCAGAAGCTGGCGCTTGTGGTTCTCCAGTACATCTCGCGATTGGGCTATAACGAGCCAATCGTCCAGATAATTCATGATGCGCATTCCACTCTGCTTGAGAGGGGCAAGCGCTGCATTTACACATTTTGTGAACGTTCTCGGAGCCATCGCCAACCAGAATGGGAGAACTCTGAACTGGTATGCACTGCCTTCAAACGCAAACCTCAGGAAACGTCTGTGACGATGGGCTATCTGGATGTGAAAATAGGTGTCTTTTAAATCCACCGATATAAACCAGTCCCCGTGTCGAATATGTGCTAGTATCTGTTTTACCGTTATCAGTTTAAATGAGCGCTTCGCCAACGCGCGATTCAGCGGTCTCAAATCCATAATAGAGCGAAGACCCCCGCCTTTTTTGGGGACTAGGAAGTAGCGGCTGTAAAGACCGCTCTCCACATCCTCCACGGGAACTTCTTCTACCGCCTGTTTCTCTAGGAGAGAAAGAAATCTCTGCTCGTAAAACCGGCGCGTCCTTGTCCGGCACGTCTGACATCATTACACCGCTGAAAAGGAGTGGTCTGCATGCAAACTGAATTGTATACCCGCTTATGACTGTGCACTTTACCCATTCCGACACTCCTGGAAGCACGCGCCACGTGTCTGCGAGAGGGGTCGAAGCGTGATGTGACACGTCCGGAATGGACCGCCGTCTGATGACAGAGAGCGGTTGACCATCCATCTGATAAGGCTGCCGTCTTCTACACCAGCTGGTCCATCGGCGTGTGCCGAGGGAGCATTCGCGTTCAGACCGAGACAGCATGCTGGGCTCGTGCCCTGTGGAACGCCGCTTGAGAGCGGGACTCCGCTTACATCGCGTAATGGGAAAATACAATGAGGAGGAAAAGAGCTCTGAATGTCAACATTGTTTGGTTTGATCTTTTTTGCAAACTTTATTAGCATAGAACACATCAAACATTTCTAGCTGTCACCTGCGGCATGCAAGGGAACAGACGGATTTAATACAGCAAGATGAACTTTCTTGCACGACGGCTCCCCGGTCGCTTCTCCGAGCGGCCGCTTCCTCCTCGAACCACTCCCGTCAGGAACGCTGCTTTGGGTCTGGCACCGGTTTCGAAGGATGGGGCCCCATGTTCTTCGGTTACCGTGACTGCCTTAACTCCGGTCTCACAGCCGGCTCTGAATCCGCTTAAAGCACTGCGCAGATGAAAATCTGGATAGCGGCGGGGCTGCAGCCGGCCGCTGTCTCTTAGGCAGGAAATGGCTTAGGGCTTTCGACTGCTTCTGAGCCTCCACAAACTTCTCCGAAAAGGAGCCCACTGCATCGCCGAATAAGCCTTTCAGAGAAATGGGTGCGTCTAGCAGCTGGGCTTTTTCAGACTCCCTCATCTCCATCAGCGTTAGCCAGAGGTGCCTCTGCAGCATGATCAGGCTGCCCATACAGCGACCAATGCCCTGGGCCGTCATTTTTGTAGCTCTGAGCGCCAAGTCGGTAGCAGAGCGCAGCTTCTTGAAGGAATCGGAGTCCGGCCCCTTTTCATCCAGTGTCTGGAGCATCCTGGCTTGAAAATCCTGGAGAACCGCCATTGTGTGAACCGCCGATGCTGCTTGGCCAGCTGCCATGTACACCTTCTCAGCCAGGAGGTTGGTAGTGCGACAGGGCTTAGACGGTAGTAACGGCGTGGATTTCCACTCACGTGTAGCCGGACAGAGATGCGCCGCAACTGCCTCTTTGATAGGCGGCGGCTTTGAGTAACCCACGCGGTCGTCCCCGTCGACGGAATAAAACATGCACAATCCCGCCGGTTGGATCCGGGTAGAATAGGGGCAGCGCCACGAGCGTGAGATCTCGTCGTATACCTCAGGAAAGAAAGGTGACTCCTTGACACCTGAACCTTCTTTGTCTGAGAGATTTTTTGAACTTCAAGATCGACTTTTACCACATCAGTCTCATGTACAGCTGCTTTGTAGCAATGGAAATTGTTAGAAGCGCTATATAAATAAAGTTGAGTTGAGTTGAGTAAGGTGGAAAATTAAAAACAAACTGAAAAAATCTCAATTTCAATTTAAATGCCAGTGCTGTCTACAGGGGGTGCTGCAGCACCATCTACACCGTTCCCACACCTATGCACGTAGCAGCAAAACTGAGAAAAACAGGTGGAATGTGCAGACCTATCTGGGATAAACCTTGCGCCAGGATTCTAGAAACAGTGGCTAGTAGGTATAATTGCAGACAACAGTGGAAGTGAATCGGGCCATACAAAGGCATCATAATGTCCATAAGGGGGCACACTTGTCACATGTTTATATTTTGAATTTGCTCGGATCGTCCCTCTGTGTGTGTCGATATCACACACATTCAATCCTATGAACCTGTATGACAGACATCCCACCCAGTATTCATGTATCAATGACGAAAAAGTGAAGCATTTCATACAATCGATTTGTGATTATATGATCAGTAACATTTTATCTGCATTTTAAAACATTTAACATTGTAATTTATGGGCCTCAATAATTCACCCAAATTGAGAACAAAGATACATACAAAGATACAAAGATACTGTATATATATATATATACCGTATATATACAGTGGCTTGCAAAAGTATTCATCCCCCTTCATTTTATTCACATTTTGTTATGCTGCTGCCTTATCTTAAACTACTTTAAATGATTATTTTTTTTACATTAATCTACACTCCATGCACAATAATGACAAAACAAAAAAATGATTTTTGACAGCTTTGCAAATTTATTAAAAATAAAAAAAAAATAAGTACTTTGCATAAGTATTCACACCCTTTTCTGGGACACTTGAAATTTAGCTCAGAAGCATTAGTTTTGCTTGTTGATGTTTATACACTTCGAGTGGAGTTAACCTGTGCCAAATTCAATTGAATAAGTATGATTTGGAGCGGCACATACCTCTCTATAAAGGGTGCAACAGCTGAAAATGCATATCAAAGTAAAAACCAAGACATGAGGTCAAAAGAACTGCCAGTAGAGCTCTGAGACAGGATTGTATCAAGGCACAGATCTGGGGAAGACTTCTGAAAACAATCTGCTGTAATGAAGGTTCACAGAAGCATGTAGCCTCCATTTATCCTCAATGAAAGAGGTTTGGAACCACCAGATCTCTTACTTGAGCTGACCTCCTGTCCAAACTGAGCCATCGATGGAGAAGGGTCTTGGTTAGAGCGGTGACCAAGAAGCTGATGATTACTCTGGTTGAGCTCCATGATCATATATGGAGATAGGAGAAACTTACAGAAGAACAAACATCACTGCAACACTCCACCAATCTGGGCTTTATGGCTTAGTGGCCAGACTCAAGCCTTTGCTCAGTGAAGACACATGGAAACTTGAAATATGCAAAAACATACTTCAACGAATCTTTCAAACTGTCAGAAACAAGATATTCTGGTCTGATGAATCTCAGATTCATGCATCATGTCTGGAGAAAAACAAGCACTGCTCAACACCTGTACAATACAGTCTTAACAGTAAAGTGTAGTGGAAACAGCATCATGATGAGGGGGTGTTTTTCAGCTTCAGGGACTGTACACAAAATACGGAGATAATGATCATGAAAACCTAGCCCAGAACATTCAGAACCTCGGACAGGGCAGAAGGTTCATTCTCCAACATGACAATGATCCTAAGCACACAACTAAAACAATGCAAGAGTGGCTTATGGACAACTCTGTCTATGTCCTTGAGTGGCCCAGCTAGTGCTTGAACCCAACTGAACATTCTCTGTAGAAACCTGAAAATGTCTGTCTACTGATGATCTCCATCCAACCTGACAGAGTTTGAGAGGATCTGAGGAGAAGAATGACAGAAAATTGTCAAATGCAGATGTGTAAAGCTTTTCACATCATACCCAAAAAGATTTGAGTCTGTAAAGGCGCTATAACCATTTTCTGAGTTGAGGGTATGAATACTTATGCAATGTACTTATTTTTGTTTTTTATTTTTAATAAATTTGCCAAGCTGTCAAAAATCAGTTTTTTGTTTTGTCATTATTGTGCATGCAGTGTAGATGAATGTAAAAAAATAATCATTTAAAGTAGTTTAAGATAAGGCAGCAGCATAACAAAATGTGAATAAAATGAAGGGGATGAATACTTTTGCAAGCCACTGTATATATATATGTACATACTGTAGTACAACAGGTGAACTTGTGATGAGAAAATTTAGTATTTTAGTGTGACTGTCAAAACTTGAAATATAAACTATAATCTAAGTGAATGTACTTATTTTTATTAATACATTAAACCCTTTGTTTATTTTCCTAAACCCCTGTTAATAGTCCAGACATCAGAAAACTGCACAAACCAGATGCAATAATAGCCAACAAATGGAGAAGGGATTGCTCTTATATTTTAATGTGCCAATTAATGAGAATATGTACCATTATGGATGTGACAATTCTAAAAGCGGCACATTACCTGACTATGGAAAATCATAGTTTAAAATAATAAAACATTCTTTAAAAACATCAGGACCTCACATGGGTATTTAAATCATTGTCATCTGTGCTTTCACTATGGTGAAATTTGTCTAGTGGTGCATTTGTTTAGAAACTAAAGTTTCTCTCATAATAATAAAATCATTTTGGGAATAACTAATGGCTAAAAACTAACAGCTTTTTATGACCTGCATTTTGTTCTAGTATCTGTAAAAGTACATTTGCAATAAAGGGCCGAAAAACACATTAAGTAATATTATGTTTATTGATAAAATTGGTCTGTTTTCACTTTGTACAACTTTTTCTTTACGTGTTTGCCATAAAATACCAGCCGCATCTTTCCCGACTTGTGCAGGAATCTGCAGACATGCTTCCCCTATTAACACTGAAGACAAGATAAAACTTCACACACAATAAAACACAGGGTAGAGGGTACAGGCAGCATACGCTTCAAATAAAACCTCATGCACAAAAGAGCACATGCCAAATAAAATCACCCAAATTCATGACTTTGTTTTCTGACTGTTTCTCATAAGAAAGGGCACTTTATCTGGAGGATTTTGTTTGCAGCTTTTCATTAAGAACATTAGCATCTTGTGTTTGTGTAAGGTGGGGTCAAATCAAACTCGTGCATGAAGCAAAACACCTCTGATGTGATATATATTAGACATTGTTTGGACACTGTTTGGAAAATAAAGGAAGAAAAGAGGGATCTTACTATGCTTTTATGTAAGTTAAGCTGTTATAGTCATGCGTTTCATTAATGACATCAACAGATTAAATACACTTCCTTTTTCACTTTCATAAACACAAAGGCAGACTTTGTGAATGATTTTTCGTCTTTTATCCCATTTACCGCTGCTGCTTTCTGCAATACTTTCCATGTAGAGGTCACTTGTGTGCTCAAGCGCTGTCGCAAATCACGCGAGTTCATTTCTGTCCATATCTTAAGTGTGACTGGCAGCAGGTTCATAAAAATGGATGTCACGAGCTGTCCTTAAGCAAGTATAATCAAGGACATATCTAAAGAAGTGCTGGAAAAGACAGATGTATTGTGTCAAGCGCATTACGTTGTACGCGTGTCATTTCCCCAGACCTGAGAGACGTGATTGTCGAGCATGCGGCGCACACGGTTTTCAAATTTGACATCTTGAACGTACAAAAACAGCTTTTGGTAGAGAGAACTTGTCAACGTTTCTACATACAGAAAATCACAGAGAACATATCTAAAGTTGTGCTGCAAAAATTGTGGCGCTGTTAAGAAAACCCCAATCGTCGTTTAAGTAGCGTACCTAAAAATCAGCCACTACAAAACAAGTAAAAACACCTATAAAGACATAATAACATAATAATAAAGTGATCTGATGCTTTTATACATATCTTACAGTATGATTCAGAGTCATTTGGGTAATATAACTGCTGTACAGGAGAAGAGGGCACAATGGAGTGAAGGGTTCTGATAATGCCCACTTTGTTGTGAAAGAAGTTCAGTGAAATCGTCCAGAAGGTTGGTGGGACAAAGACATGAGTTCTCACATCACTGTTTTGCAAATTAGAAACAAAGAAAGTCGACTAAATATGACTAGCTGCCGGTTATGAACATTTTATGAGCTCAGTTTTGAATGGCACCCTCAGGGTCCCTCTTGCAAGTCTATTGGCGATAATCCAAATGGGTAAATCAAGGGCACCATTTGGGGCAGGGCCATGGATTGAACTAAGATGCACTATAATTAAAAATAACGTATATGATTGATTTTAAAAATGCCCATTATTGCTCTGGGTGACACTGAATGTACTACATCTGAACACTGTTATGCAGTGATCCCGTGTTAACGCGAGTGTATATGTTGTCCGTTCATGGCGGTAACAGTTGCTCAGTTTGGCCCTGCTGGAGTTTGATGGGTGAGGATCAGAAGGATGAACGTTCCTCCTCTTTTGGAGCTGCTATAGAGGACCTTTGAACTGGTTTCCAGAGAGCTGCTGTCGAATGGATGGCTTTGATCCCGCCGCGTCGCCGAGCTTACGCCAAACAACCTGATCACACACACAAAACAGTTTAATAAACATTCTTGCATTTTGTTCTTATCGCCGGTTGTTATCGCAGAAATAAGCCCAGACAGTGTGATCAGGACAGACGCGAAGCGGAAGGTCTTATATCACACTGAAGGGGCTTATTTCGCGATAACAGCCGGCTGTTTGTACATTATGCCGCTTATTACACGGCTACTTGCCACATGAGAAAAAAACTGGACATGAAATGTGAATTTGAAATATTGTATTAGCTCATTTTTACGGAATGCTGACCTTCCGCGAGGAAAAGCCGTTTAGTTTCGGTTTTAAAGTAACAGGTAAGTAATCACGAACAGGCAAATTTGTTTAATCATTTGTAAATATAATGTCATATATTTGATTAAAAGACATATTTATAATTATTTTTGGTTTAATATTAAACTGCCCCTCTCAAAATGAGTTGCAGTATCCGAGTTACAGGGTGTTATTAGTTTTGAGCGGTTGTTATTTGAAAATAACAACCCTTGGAATGTCGCGACTGGCCAATCAGAATCAAGCATTCAAATGAGCCGTGTAATAATGATTGTTAATAGTTTCACAAATGATCTGTATGTCTTTTGTTTATGTCTTTTTGTCTGTAATTACTAGAGATGCACCGATACTAAATTTCTCCACCTGTCACGATCGGCAGGAAAGAAGAACCCAAATGCAAGCAATGGCAGTGAAGGGGTTAACAGATAATATTTATTAATAACAAATTCCAAGACAAAACAAAAACCCACGATGGGGGAAAATCAACTAAGGATAAATACAAACAAAAACTTCCCACGAGGGGGCAAGACAAAACAAGGTCAAAAATAACAAGAATACTATAAACAAATACCAACACTAAACGGGGAGCAGGAACATAACGAACAAGGCACAAGGCACACATGGAACGAAGTACAACAGGCAATCCACGAACACAAGACAAAGAAACAAGAGGGTATTTATAGGCAAGACAAACGAGGGATAACGACACGGGGCAGGTGTGGGTAATCAAACACTCAGGGAAAGATAACAAGGAAACGAGAGGGGCGGGGCCAATGACGAGACACTGGAGAGAACGCACATTATTGTCAAAAGGACAATAATATGTTTCTCTCCACACATAACCAAAGACTTTGTCATGACTCTGCTACAGGACCAAGAAAAACATGACTAAATGAAGCAGAGCCATGACACCACCGATACCGATTTTTCAGAGTGATATCTGCTGATACTGATTCTGAAGATTAAATTCATATTTCTTAACTTTATTAATGTTACTAATTTGTATAATGATGTTAATATTGAACATTAAACTGGTGATGTTTCTTAACATTTTCTTTATACAGAGCACAAATTCATTGCATTTTTCTATCCTCGTTTGATTGACAGGATATATCAGCCCTGATCATCGGCTGTTTTTAAACTATGGGCCGATAGACGATTATTGGTTTTATCGATCAATACCGATTATTGGCCGATATATCGGTGCATCTCTAGTAATTAAAACGTCTTGGTTACGGATGTAACCTCGGTTCCCTTATGGAGGGAACGAGACATTGTGTCGAACCGACAGATTGGGGTTCGTCTTGAGAACCTATCATCTTCTGAGTATTTTGAAAAGGCCAATGAAAATTGGCGAATGAAATTTGCATGCCGGACTCCTCCCCGGATGTCCGGGTATAAGAGGGAAGCCGGCGTGCTCATTCATTCACCGTTTGGTCTGAGGAGCCTGAGAGCATCCCCCCGACCGCTGCGGCGGGTGGCCAGTGTTGTGCAATAAAGGACACAACGTCTCGTTCCCTCCATCAGGGAACTGAGGTTACATCCATAACCAAGACGTTCCCTTTCTGTTGGTCTCTCGACATTGTGTCAAACCGACAGATTGGGGTTCTTATGGAAGACGCCACAGCGCTGATCTGCGCCACAATCTCTAGCGGAGCGACGTTGACTGGCCTGGGCGAGTCAGACGTAGGCGCTAACGTGAAATTGTAACCGTCCAGTGGAGAGGTAGGGGGTCCCAGAGCTTTTGAGAAAAGATGGGAAGCCCCTGCCACCGGCCGTCACGGGCGGAGGCCTTAGTTCTCTAACCAGCGAGAAGCCGCCCGGCATCGTAAGGGCCACTGGGTAAGCATTATTCCCTTCTGGGGGAAAAACGCTGCAGAGACCACTATCTACCGTAGGGAGGAATTAGTGGAGACACCAAATGGTCTCACCATCAGAGGAGAACTCATGGAAGAATGTACGGACTGCAGGAGTTAACCGCAAGGTGGGAGTCCACCTAGGGAGGTCATGGGTTGCCGAGGTGGGAACCATTCAGGAGGATACATCAGACGGAACAGCCCACGGAGGGGGGGGGGCTACCACGTCTGGAGCACTAGGTCCGGTTAGAGCTATGTGGGAGATAACTCAACTGTTCCCCGGCCTAAGGGGGCAGGGCTGCTCTGCCCAGCCTGCCCCGAGGAAGGTGCTAGTGATAGATAAAATGCCTGTTCTTTACCCAGTGGGGGAAAGAGGGGAGGCATAAGAGCCGCTGATCCCCCTAGAGGAAGGGGGAAGGGCTTTCGCAGGCGTACGCCCTACCGGCTGCCGGTCCTACACATTGCCCTTCAGGATGCGGGCTGACACCGGTTCCGCGCGTAGGTATTAGAACCTCACGGAGTTGTTGGGCATAACCCAACCCGCAGCTCTGCAGACGTCTGCTAGAGAGGTGCCCTGAGCCAGTGCCCATGAGGAGTGTGGCTCACTCCCAACGGGCAGGGGCGAATTGAGATCAATATGCCATAATGACGGCATCCACGATCCAGTGCGCCAGCCTCTATTTGGAGACAGCCCTCCCCTCTGCTGACCTCCGAAACAGACAAAGAGCTACTCAGAGCTTCTGGGCTCTGCGTACGGTCCAAGTAGAGGCGCAGTGCGCGTACTGGACACAACACGGAAGGTTGGGTCTTCCTCCCCGGTGGGGAACGCCTGCAGGTTCACCACCTGGTCTCTCGGGAGAGTGGTGGGAACTTTGGGCACGTAGCCGTGGCGGGGTCTCAAGATAACGTGAGAATCCCCGGCCCCGAGTTCTAGGCAATCTGTGGACACGGAGGGTGCTTGCAGGTCCCCTACCCTCTTGGAGGTGAGCGCCATCAGGAGAGCCGTCTTTATCGAGAGTGAGAAAGAGCGGCAGCTCTGAGAGGCTCGAAGGGGGCGGGGCCTCTTGAGGCCCGCCACCTGGGTCGCAAGAGGGTACGGAGCGCAGATAAGGTGGTCGCCTTCTCGCGCCCCTTAGGAACCTAATGACCAGGTCGTGCCATCCCAGAGGCTACCCAGCAACTGGGTCATAATGAGCGGCCGTAGCGGCTACATACACTCCCAGTGAGGAGGGGGGAGAGGTTACTCCGCAGTCTCTCTTGAGGAAGGGACAGCCCATTCCCGATCGAGCAACTCTGTGGGTCTTCTCGCCGAGAAGAGCACCAGGATGAGAAGGGGCGCCTCCTATGGGCGTATAGCCGCCCAGTGGCCGAGGCCCTAGCCTGAGTGACGTCCCAAACAGACCGGGGGTGGGTCACTCAGGATCTCCTCGTCCCGTCCAGACATGGAGTCCAGGTTCTGCCTGGGATGCCGTAACGTGCCCCTTCCACTGGGGAAGCAGGATCTTCGCCAGGGGGGGAGTTGCTGTCAGAGCCTTAGCTCCGAGAACCAAGTCCTGGTTAGGCCAAAGGGGCATAACTAGTACCACTTGATGCTCCTCTTCCCTGGCCTTGTCGAGCCTTCAGGTCGATTGCTATGAACCAGTCCTGACACCTGACGAACGTCAGGATGCGCTTCTGCGTGATCACTCTGAAAGGCAGCTTGTGTAGGTGCCTGTTCAGAACACACAGATTCAAGATAGGGCGCAGCCCCCTGCCTTTCTTGGGGACAATGAAGTACGGGCTGCAACACCCGTTGAACATCTCGGCTGCTGGACGGGCTCGATCCCTTCCTTCGCCAGAAGGGTGGCGACCTCGGCCCAAAGTACGGGAGCATCCTAGCCTCTGACTGAGGTAAATAAGATGCCCTGAACTTGGGCGACTGGATCGCGTAGCCGAGGCGGATCATCTTCCCTAGTCAGCCTGACAGGGACCCGCAGGCTCCCAGAACTGTGACAGGGGGACTAAAGGTTCGATCTTCTTCATCGTCCCCCCGGGGGTGGTTCGATAGCTAGCAGTACGGATTCCTTGCCGGGGGAGGTCCCCCGGGGAGGAGATCGGCTCTGCTGTTTTTCCTGCCTGGCGACTACACAGCTCAACGCACAGAGTGCTGAGGGGTGGTGTTTATACTCGACAATGCGCTTCGCCGTGACGCAACGTCGAGTTGCCATCCACCATCGTGCCGAGGGTGGGAGCGGCTGTGATAACCCAGAGAGAGAGGAGACTCTCTTTTGAGAGTAAGTGGGCGCTAGCCCCCCGGAGGGGGCCAGCAGATGGTGAGACGGGGCAGGATCCGTCCCTATCCGATTTCCCAGCGATGTTGCTGGGGTCGGGCACAATGGTAGCCTTAATCTCCCTGAGGTCTTCCCATGAGGGTGACTTCCGCCGCTGCTGATGCGGCGATGGTCTCCTCTTCGCTGTCTCCTCCAGGGGGCCGCCTGAGTGGGGGGGCGCCAGAACTGGAGGGCGTTGAAGAGGACCAGGGCTGCTGGGAAGCAGACGGTGCATGGGGCTCGACGGCCGAGGCAGCCGAGTCGCGGCACGGGAGGACTGCTTCTTTACTGTCGAGAACTGCGGCTCGACAGTAACACCAACCAGCCCCCTCCTTGCGAGACGGGTGCGTCGAGAAAGCGGACCTTCTCGGCTTACTCATCTGCGCAAGGTTCGGCCACAGGAGTTTCTCATGGACCATAAGTGTGGACATCGTCCGACCCAGGGCCCGCGTGGTCACCTTGGTTGCCCGTAGAGCGAGGTCGGTGGCGGCACAGAGTTCCTGCATAAGCGCTAGGTCGGTCTTACCCCCGTGGAGCTATCTTAACGCCCTGGCCTGGCAGGAGCCATAGCGTGGAGAGAGGAGACAGCTTGGTCCACCGCAATGTAAGCTCTCGACACCAGAGATGTCGAGACCGCACATGCTCTGGACGGGAGTCTAGGTCGAGCCCCCCCTACGGGCACAGGTGCACCGCGGTGGCACACTCCACCTGGGGGACATCGACGTATCCTCTAGCCGTCTCAACCTCAAGGGAAGAGAGGGTGACAGAATTTTGTTTGACGTGAAACGTGCCGGAAAGGGGGCGTTTCCAGGTCTTACTAAGTTCCTCATGCACTTCCGGTAAACACGGCACTGGGGGCGGGCGCGGCGTGCACGGGGGCGGGCGCGGCGTGTTGGGTTGCGTGCACTGCAACCCAACACTCATGGCGGCCCGGGAAAGCATGGCTGACATTTCGACGCCCGCTTCTTCCTGGGCTCGACCCCCGAGGGAGGGACCCCAAGGAATCATCGGAGTCGGATGGCAGTATGTCACCCCCCGATGCTGCAAGACCTCATCTTCACGAATCGTGTCCGAATACGTGATTGAGGAGTAAGACAGTGGGACCGTCTCCTGGGGGACGATCAGACGAGCGAGACGAGGTGCGAACGGTCCGTGAGCCATCGGCTGGCGGATTATCGCTCACAGTAATCCTCATATCACCCTCGCTGCTAGCCGTAGCGGATGGCAGGGCCGTAGTCGAGGTGGTGGCTGAGTCCCGTGGGAACACAGCCACCAGTGACGCAACATCTGAATCGTTACCGCCCGCAGTGCGGGCAGGACGCATCCACAACGTCTGCCCCAGCGTACTGGAAGCAGGCATCGTGTCCGTCCCCCTCCTCGATGAGTGTATTGCACCCATGAGAACAGCGGGACAAGCCCCGGTGGAGAAATTTGCTCTTTTAGAAAAGAAAATTTGCTCGAACACCTCTGGAACTGCCGAGACGCCCAAGGGAGAGTCACTGCAGGAAGGGACCGTCCGCTGCACCACGTTGTAGATTCCAGCAGAATATTGATCACTGAAGATCGCTGTGTCGCTCATCAGATGCAGAGGCTCTGAAGAACAAATGGTGAATGAATGAGCACGCCGGCTTCCCTCTTATACCCGGACATCCGGGGAGGAGTCCGGCATGCAAATTTCATTCGCCAATTTTCATTGGCCTTTTCAAAATACTCAGAAGATGATAGGTTCTCAACCCCAATCAAAGGGAACTGTGTTATACCGTTTCAGCCTCACATCAGCCACACAACATCATTGACTGAAATACCACTTTCTTCCTTTCTTTCTAAATTAGGCTTATTACAGAATGCACACAATATGCACTTCTAGTGCTTTTAACACCCACAGAGACCAGCGGGTTTATTGTGTTTAAAACAGACGCTTGTGTACATTCTCTAGAAATCATAAATCACTGTCGTTCTTAGTGAATTCCTCCTAGAATATTCCACAAGAATCCAAAACATCCTTAAAGATAAGAAGTCTATCAACAGTGTTCACAATAGTGTTGAACAAGCCGAGGAGCTCCAGGTGAGCTGGACAGAGGTGTTCTTGTGCACTCAGTTGGATTCCTCTGTTTCTACATTCCATCGAGGGGCCCGACAAACACATCAAACCCTCTCCCTCTATCACGACTTCGGAGCTCTGTGTACCAACCTGTCTGAGAAGCACACACTACGTTTCATTTCACTAAGATCTGTCCACCTCGGATTCAATTCCTTGCTAAGACAACCTTTATAGAATATCATATACTGTATGAATCAGAGCACAATTTACAATAAAACGCACGATAACACTTTGCAATAAGGTTTCATTTCTTAACATTAGTTAACTGCATTAGCTAACACAAACTAGCAACAAGAATAGTTCTACACCATTTATTAACCTTAGTTCATAAAAAAATTCATTATTTACAAATAAATGCTGTAAAAATGTATTGTTCGTGCTAATGCATGTTAACTAATCGCAATGAATAAATCCCTAGTGTAGAGTGTCATCAATATGATGCTTAGTGAACCAATAACATTGTAAATAACGAAAGTAAAAGATCAGAGAGAGAAGAATTACTCACATTGCACATCTCTCGTACTATGGCCTTTTCTTTTTCACTCAGGTCTTCCTCATTTTCTTCTGGAAGCTTCTTGTCGAGATTATCATGGACCTCCAGAACCTGTTATTACACGGCCAAGAGCATTTGTTTATTAGGATAGCTTTTCACACCATTTCCTATCGACCATTTTAGCACATTCTACAAACATTTTAAATCTTTTAAAATAACAATCACAATATACTGTTTATATACGTAACGATGCTTTGTGTTAAAACAGCGTTGTATATCTATTGTAGGGCTGTTCAACAATTAATCATGATTAATTGCATCCAGAACAAATGTTTGTGTTTACATAATATATGTCTGTGCACTGTGCATATTTATTTTGTATTTATTTATTATTAAGCACATACATTTATATTTTTGGGAAATACTACTGTATATACATGTATATAATAATATTTATGAATTAATAAAATTATATATGAACATTTATTCATAATTATATTTTTCTTAAATATATACATGTATGTTTATGTACAACATTCATACAAAATTAACATGCACCGTGCAAATCGTGATTAATTGTTGAACAGCCCTAATATACAGTATTGTTTTAAATTATTTAGAAGTGTATAAAACAAACATTTTATTATAAAAATGTTCTGCTTGAAGTGCTTCTGTGCTATTTTTTCTAATCATCTAATGCAATGACATTCATACACTTAAGTGCTTAAATGTCCAAATACTTTGTGGGGTCAAGTATATTAACAGCAATGCCCTTTATGAAAGCACAAAACTAATCCTGTTACAGCAGAAAAAGATTCAATTTTGGATCTAATTTTAAGCCTACAGCTTTTAAAAGACTGCCATGTGATCATATCACTATAAAAAAGACACTAATGAAATTATAGTGGCCTGTGTGTTTGTGTATGTGTGGAGTGTCAAGAGAGGATGGTTTGTGTACCTTCATGGCATGTACCACAGCCTCAGGTTTCTGTACAGATGAGAGAAACCCTGTGGATGGTGAAGATTCACTGGTTGGGAGTCTTCCTGTCCCCTGGAGAACAGAACATATATGATGGTCAGTTTATCACTGGAAAAACATATACAGTAAGTTAAAACTATCTTTTTGTTCCAACATTTTGGGGATTATTGGGCTAAAACTGGTAACTATTTTTGGGGTAAAAATGACAAAAACTAAGTTATTGAGCGAGTGTACAAAAAGAACAGTGTTAAAAACTTTCCTCAAAAAATATTTTAGGCTGAAAACAACTATCCACAACGTAATTCATAAAACAGCAAAAAGGTACTGTTTAACAATCCGTTGATTTGTCCAACAGAATAAGTGAATAATTTATATTGTAACAATGTCCTAAGAACACTGTTTACCTTTATACAGTAAATCAGATTTTTTTAGTTGTTCAGTTTTTTTCTCCTGTTGCAAAACTACATTTACAAGGATAACCATTTAGGACAGTTGTTTTAAGCTAACATAACCTCATAACTATGGGAAAAGCAACCATTTGTGTAACTGTCCCACCTAAATATTCATCCACGTGCATACAGATAATGCTATTCAAATTAAATCATATCATAAGACAGACAAATCATAGATATCTCTTTATTATCTCACTTATTTCTTCTAGACAACAAGATTAAATGTAGAGCAAATGGAAACTTGCTTGAAAACTTTGCTCCTGCGTCTCAGATATTTTTCCTCAGAAAGAGCCAGAAATCTCACAAATGTCTCTATTAGAGTTTCAGAAGAGATCTCAACCGTATCACAAATTGATCTCAGATTTGTCAAGTCTGCTATCAAAAGTCAATATTATTGAAGAACAAGATTATTGAAGATATGTTTCTATTTTTATTTTTTATTTCTAAGCAATCTTAGGAGAAACATCTCAGACTAAGTTGATACTTAAATGAAACAAAAGAGATTTAACATTATTCAAAGCGCCCCCTCTCACTCACAAAACTATACCCAATGAAATATTTCAGAGCTTGGCATTACCTGAATGCGCTTGTTCATTATACCAGTGGTTCTCAAACTTTTTCGTTGTAAGGCCCCCTTTGTGAAGAGTGCATTGCTTTGCGCCCCCAAATAAAAACGTATAATCTTAAACTTTGAATTTTAATTAAACCAAAACCAAATTCTGTTATACAATGCTGGAACATCAATACTTTTGGTTGGTGGTCTTATTTTTCTGATGTTTGATTGCATAAAATGTATGATACATTTCTATATTTCATATAATGCCACAAAATCTGTGCCCCCCCTGGATCCATCTTGGTGCCCCCCAGGGGGCCACGGCCCACAGTTTGAGAACCACTGCATTATACAAATATTAAGAAATAGCAATCTTAATTAAAATGTATTGCAATGCTCATTTAGTCTAATTTTAAATCATTAATCATCTTGAGGCCCCCTTGAAAAAATCCGGGGCCCCTTGAGAATCACTGTTCTAGATCTTCTAGAGTTTATATTTAATTAATTAGTTTAAGTAGGGAAACATGAAAATTTAGCATATGGCTGGGCAGACAGTATGTAATAATCACAGTAGAAGAGACGAAACCCAAACTCAAAAGCACCCCCTATGTACTTATGGCCTGTCAATCAAAATAAGCGTGTCACCCTTGATTTTTACAACAGAACACTTGACCTCTCCAAAAAAGGACATCTGCAAGTTTTCAGTACTTACAATGAAAAACTACAGCTATAGGGTTAATTATAGATTAGTGATAAACCCAAGAATCTGCCACACTACACGGACCCCAGTCACTACTGGTAATTGGGCTTTGAACTCAAAGCCTTTTAGTCGGTGAGATATATTCATTGTGACAACTGGCCACAGTCTTGAAAATGTAAATGTCTTCTCTAAATCAAAAAGTGTACGGGCCATCTGTTACGATCGCTGTTCAGTTGACCCACCACAGCAACAGTGATTTGTAAGGAGGCATCCAGCTTGGCTGAAAATCCAGCTAAACCACTAAACGTTGGTGGTTTCTAGGCGGTCATTGGCTGGTCAACCACCTTAAGCAAGCTGGTCCAACCAAACTATAGAGATAGTATGAGACATAATCTTAGCCCACAGTTTTAAAAATGTCAGAATTAAAGTAAACAAAAGCTGGTTCTAACACACACACACTCGCGCACACACACATGATAATTGTGTTTCTCATTGGTGATGTCCTGATTCATCAGTTATCCGTCTTAACTCAGCAGGGTTGAGCTCCGAGGCTCATTCATAATGAAAACTACAACCCCTTTAAAACATTCATTTTAACACTAAACACAACAGCCCAGACAGCTGTGGAGGACAAAAAGTGCCTGGTATCATTTAATCATTCATGCTTGAAGAAAAGAGCCGGATATGATCCGCATACATTAACTCCGAAGAGGCCTGAAAATATCCCATTCGCAACGCTTTTAAAGCAAAGCACGACAGACATCTGTGTGTTGTGTTGTGTGCAGTGTTCAGGAAAACATAGCAAGACTGTGATGTCTAATGTGAGAGCTTATCCATCAAAACCACCAGGAAGGAATTCTGCACATTATGAGGCGGTTACCATGGAGACACTAGAAAACTATTTTTAAATGACTCAAGTGATGCTTAAAGATCCATGACAAACTTGGTCCTGAGAGAGCAAAAGTCAGGACGAAGCTAATTTGCATAGTTATAAAAAGTACGTACTTTTAAGGATACAGTGTGCATCATTTGAAGTACAGTACCGCATCCATTTTTATATTATTGGCAATGTATTCGATGAATAAAACCTTATTTATATCTTGTGTGAAGACAGTGCCTCTGTAATGCAAACTTATGAAATCATTAGTATAGTAAATAACATCTAAAATGAAAATCGGCCAATTTAACGCTGCTCACAAAATAGTGCTGTAGTTCAATACTGTGTGATTGTGATGTGGAGCTCTAGTTCAAACCACACATCACTTTAAAGTGACACCAAAAATCAATAAAACAGGTCAAATTTAATAAAATGGTTGCTTGACCTCACAGGAGGTAACGGGTCAAAACAAATGAATAAAATTCCGAGAACCGAATTGACTTTTTTCCAAGATCTTTCAGAAGATCTCTAGGCAACCATACAGAACACAGCACAAAATACAGTTCATTCTTCATGTGCGCACCTGAAGGCTAAACGTTCAAAGGCACTTTTGTTTTCCATTCATTATTTGCTTTTCTTTAGCATCGAATTGTGCTCCAATTGTTTCCAAGAGAGGAAAAAGATTTTAAAGTTCCAGTTCTGTAAAAGAAAGACCTATGGCAATATACAAGAGATGAAAGATCAAGATCAGATCTCTTTCTTCCACACAGTTTCTTTATAGCGCCAAATCTGAGCTTTTATTTTGAATTATTCTCTCTGCGTTTTCTCATAACGTATTTGGCTTCTTTACGTACATGACTTTAAAAATTTGGTTTAGATTCATGGTTTTGATTTTGGTTCTTTACCAAATTTGCTAACCATTTCTTTAATACTTTTTCAGGCACTTTTTTTTGTTCCACACACTCTCATCCAACCTCTTCAGATTGATTTATTTTTACATTGACTCACATTGAGCAGGGCTTCTTGACGCTGGGGCAGAGAGGACAGCTGTGATTCTGAGTGGTAGAGGGTCATGTTCTTCCTCAAAGCTCTCAGGTCCCCCGGAGTACACTGTCACATGACACGCAAAGAAAAGAGAGACATAACAACTACATGACACAGTGTACACCAACTACTTTAACGTCTGAATGAAAACAGAAGTGACTTGAAAAGCAGAAGTAGTTTAGTCACTGAAGGTAAGAGACAGTAAGTGAGGAAACAGACTTTTAGAAAAACTTCAAAGAGCCAATCACCCTTTTTCATAATCTAAAGACTGCTTAACGCAATCACACTCTTAAAAATAAAGGTGCTAATAAGGTTCTTCACAGCGATGCCAAACCATTTTTGGTAGACAAAGAAGTATTCAGCCAAAGGTTCTTTAAAGAATCATCTCTTTTTTTTACATTTTTATAATCTGAAGATGTTAATAATTCTTCGGATGTTAAAGGTTCTTTATGGACAAAAACATTTCTTCTATGGCATCGCAAAGCACCTTTTTTAAGAGTGCACATGTAGTTTACTGGTCTCCCAGTCTGCTCATGCTGGTTAGATTGGGCTGCTTTGGTGGTTCTGGAAGGGACACCAGGTTATTGAACACTTAAATGTCAGCTTGGCTTTGCTGGTTTATACAGGTCTCCCAGCTAACCAACTAAAGCTGGTTTAAATGCACATTAACATCTAAACAGTTTATGATACTCCTGTATGGGATATTTTTACACTTTCAGGAATTTTAGTCTTTTCCAAGTAGGTAGCCGCTACCTGTACATGTGTTCCTATTGTCTACAGAAAATAGTAAACAGAGTTGTGGAGATGTGGTTTGTCCGTACTCGTGATTTTCTATTTGACATCTTAGACATTTGACCATGAAATGATTCCATTGCCCAATTACAGCATTAAGGCCCATTCACACCAACAACGACAACGTTAAATATAACTATAACTATATACAGTAGTGGTGTCACACCATATCAGTACCGGCAATAACCTTGATATTAAAACGGCTACTATCAATACCGTGTTAACTATACACATTTTTAAAATGTAATTCATTGGCGGCCAAAAAGAGATAAAACACAAAATAAACAAAATGAGGAGTAATCTGACCAATGGCATTGATTATTTCGTAAAGAATGTCAAATAAATACCACAATAATATTGTGTCTGCATATTTTTTATCCACGATAACCGTGAAGTGAATATATAACATTGTGACAGACCTACTTCACACCAGCAGATGATAGCATTGTGTTTAATCTAGAGATGCACCGATATATCAGCCAATAATCGGCCAATAAAAGCAAGCAGAGAGAACAGGAAAATTTGTGCTCTGTATGTAGAAAATGTTAAGAAACATGACTACCTCAATATTCATAGTCATTATATCAATTAATAACATTTAAAGACTTAAGAAATATCCTTCTAATCTTCAGAATCGGTATCGGCAGATATCACGCTGAACAAACGTCTACTGATATCGGTGGAGAAATTTAGTATCGGTGCATCTCTAGTTGATTCTAATCTTGTGTGCTCCAGTTTCACATTTTAAATGCGCACCCCTTAAATTTGAATGGATTTTGATTAGCTGTCAATCTTTTATCACTCTAGCTGGTAACCCCCCCGGAAGTGATTACAGCAATATCGTTCCTCTGTATCTTTATTGGTTTCATTGCGGTGTGAAAGCCGCTATTCTCTTAAATGTAGAACAATTTTAAAAACGTTATAGTTATATCAAGCTATCGTTATCATCAAGCCAGAACAACCCCTAATACTGTCGTATTCTCGTGTAAAGAGAGTACCCTTATATTTGGTCATGCTGCTATAATAGAGACACCCACAGGCTCTGGCTGGCATCATCTCTAATCACCGCTGATTCTCATGACATTTTCAATGCCTTGCTCTCATGTTCTAAATACATGTGATCCATTGAACAAAGGATCTATAAATAACCCTGTCACTCACCCTTAGGAGAAAATTTGTGTTTTGCGTGGCTGTACAGCTGTACGATTATTTCCGAAAGCATACAGCGTGTGCGGGGGGGAGGGGTAGGCTGAACTAAAGCACGTGCGCACCCATTGCCAACAAAACACAGACATCCGTTTCACTCACCGCATGCGGTTCATGTCCGGCATCTTTTAGCGCTGAGACGGCTCCATATATCAGTTTCAAACGATCTCCAAATCCAGCGTTATATCCACCGTTTATATAACATTCATCACCCAAATGCAGTGAACAAACAAACACCTGAACTTCGCGAACGTATGCTTTCTCTCTCTCCTGCACACAAGTGAAAGTGATGTCTGCGCATGCTCCTTCTCCTGCTCTCCTTGCTGCCGCGTGCTTTTCCGGGAGAATTGTCCAATAAGGGAGTAAGAAAATTGTTACGAAACAGTTTTATATGTTCGAATAAAAAATTCCGAAACCTGTAGGATCGCTGGGGGAGTGTATCGAGCACAGAAATACTACGTAATACGCCCAACTCGTTTTTTGACAGGTTGACCATGTTAAGCATGAGAAGACCACACGTTTAACATTGTAAAGAAGTCAGAATGCATGACACACCTTTGCACCACCAAGCCTCCGACAAATCTTTCAAACTTTCTTAAAAATGTGTTCCCTGGTAAGTAATTACTCCGTGAATGAATCCGCATCTACGTTTTAAGAGATTTGTGCCCATGTTGCATTATTTGCGAGCTTTATATGCGCAATGACGTCTAACGTCTCTGCCAAAGGAAGTAGTCACTTTTAGCAACTTGTTAGCAACCGCTGTTTTTAACACACAATAAGGCTTTCAAAATCACAAGCTTATAATTGGTGTGTTTTATGTCATAGAATAAAATGTGAAAAAGGTTTTGTTTACCACAGACCTTATTTCGGGCGATTTACCAAAAATCCATTCAAAAAACCCATAGACTTTGGAGCGATGGAGTCGGAGGTCCTAAAATGCTAACTCGCTTCCGGGTTTTGCATACAAAAATATGTCATTTCTGAGCCTCCCTATTGCGAAACAAGCCACGATTCCTTTACTCTTTATGCCAAATACAGTGGTGTTTAAAAGTCTGAAAAGCTGCAATATAAATTTCAATCGACACCTAGAGTTTTAGTTTTTAACACAAATGAAACACTGGTTTAGACAATGTATGAAGTCTTAACTTCTCACAGATGTTCTGACAGGTGTGGTTCATCACATTAACTATATGTTCCACTAATGCTTGACAACCAGAAAGTTGCAGATTTTGTTTTAGCAAGAATTCCGCGTGAACCAACATGCTTTACCAGGGATATTGCCTCAGGAAAAGATCACTACTACCCGTAACACACATGTGTCTTCATTTTAGCAGTCTTACACGTATAAATCTTCACACTGTGACAGAATGAAAGCACAATCCTCAGAGGGTCTTTTCATCAATCATCATAAATCAGCTCAGGGCTGCAGAATATTCATCCTCTTGTCATTGCTGTCAGTTGAGAAATGACCACAATGCAGTTTGTACCACAGTTCTCTTACAGTACTGCTGACAGCATATTTTGGAGGGGGCAAAGACACGACTCACAGAGTGTGTAAATCTCTGTGGGGCAGAGCTGTGTTTCTGCACAGCAAATATTTGAAGGTTAAAAACAGTGTTGTGTAGGGTCCATTTGATAAGATTTAACAACTGTACAGTGCAGTGGCGATCCGTGACTCCTCTTCCGGGGAAGCAGTAATGCAAAGCTCGGCAAAACATGTATTTAGCCCTGTCATGTGTGTGGTGCGTCATGTCAAAATACGTGCCTGCTTCAGACGCGTCGAAAGGGTTTTTAATAAAAGAGACGCTCGCGTTTGCTAGATACTCGCTTAGGCTCATGTGTAATCAGAGTTAAGTGTTAACGTAGTGTCTTCTGAACGCGAGCATCTCTTTTATCATAAACCCTTTCGACACGTCTGCAGCAGGCACATATTTTGACATGATGCGTGATGCACATAGGTTCACGTTCCAGCTTCCCCTGAAGAGGAGGCACCGATCGCCACTGGTACAGTGTTAACTACACAGTGTTCTCTATGGGAGCTATAATCATATCTTGCATATTTTCAGTTTATTTTATCTAAACGTTTTAAAGAGAAACATTTCCCCTCACATTATTGAGTTAATTATATTATCATATAAAACACAGGTCTCATTAACTAACACTAAACACTCTAAATATGCTGTCCTGTTTTCAACCCAGCATTCTGATAAAAAAGGAACGAATACAACTGTTGGGTTCTAAATTGCTGGTTTTGTCCCTTTTTGGGTTGATAACTACTTTGAGTGAATAACTGGGTACATTATGCCCATTTTAACTATTCATCAGGTTATATTCAGGACAAACCTGAATGCACTAAGGGAGTGTCAAAGTTGTAATGAAATGATGTTATTTCTCTTGTCACTTGCAACACAGAATGAATCTCATGTGAGCTGCTGGAATGTAACCTGTTTGAGAGGACTTCAATGACTGCATTGTTCCTCTAACACTATCTATATAATAAAGTAATTAGTCAACCATCTGACTATATGCCTGCGTTCAAGTAAGAAAATATGACAGGCAGTTAATTATTTGAACACATTGACAAAGGAGATCAGAGTGGCTAAGAGAAACTACTTTAAAAAGTTGGAAAACCAGTTTTCAGCCAACGACCCTGCGTCTGTGTGGAAAGGCCTTAAAGACATCACTAACTACAAGCCACCATCCCCCAATTTTGCAGGCAATCAACACCTGGTCAATGATCTGAATGACTTTTACTGCAGATTTGAAAATGCTAACTTTACACCTCACACCAACTCTGACATTCTCTCTACACAACACCTATCACCTTCAGTCACCCCACTTCCTGCACTTCAGATCAGCGAAGAGGATGTGTGCCGAGTCTTTAGGAAACAAAAGACAAGAAAAGCACCAGGCCCAGATGGTATCTCACCAGCCTGTCTTAAAAGCTGTGCTATTCAACTGGCCTTCATCTTCTCACAGATCTTCAACAGATCACTGGAGCTGTGCACAGTTCCTTCCTGTTTCAAGCGCTCGACCGATCCCCATCCCAAAGAAACCCAAAATCACAGGACGGAATGACTACAGACCCGTCGCTCTCACATCTGTGGTCATGAAGTCATTCGAGAGACTGGTACTGGCCTATCTGAAGGACATCACAGAACCCTTACTGGACCCCCTGCAGTTTGCCTACAGAGCAAACAGGTCTGATGAGAATGCAGTTAACATTGCATTTTGTCCTGAAACATCTGGATAGACCAGGGACCTATGTGAGGATCCTGTTTGTGGACTTCAGCTCCGCTTTCATCATCATCCCATCACTGCTCCAGACAAAGTTAACCCAGCTATCTGTTCCTGGCTCTATCTGTCAGTGGATCACCAACTTTCTGACAGACAGGCAACAGTTAGTGAGAATGGGGAAACTCACATCCAGCACCCGCACAATCAGCACTGGCGCCCCCCAGGGGTGCGTTCTCTCCCCACTGCTCTTCTCCCTGTACACCAATGACTGCACTGCCCAGGACCCTTCTGTCAGACTTCTGAAGTTCGCAGACGACACCACACTCATTGGCCTCATCCAGGATGGTGATGAGTCTGCGTACAGACAGGAGGTTGAGCAGCTGGTGCAGTCATAACAACTTGGAGCTGAACATGCTTAAAACAGTGGAGACGATTGTGGACTTCAGGAGAAACCCCCCTGCACTCCCCCCTCTCACCATCATGAACAGCACTGTGGCAGCAGTGGAGTCATTCAGGTTCCTGGGCACCACCATCTCTCAGAACCTGAAGTGGGACAATCACATTGGCTCCATTGCTAAAAAGCCCAGCAGAGGTTGTACTTCTTACATCAGCTAAAGAAGTTCAACCTACCACAAACTCTGTTAAAACAGTTTTACTCAGCTGTCATAGAGTCTGTCCTCTGCACATCCATCACTGTCTGGTTTGGCTCAGCAACAAAGTCAGACATCAGAAGACTACAGAGGATGGTTCGGACTGCTGAGAAGATCATTGGTGCTCCTCTGCCCACCCTCCAAGAACTGTATACATCCAGAGTGAGGAAAAGGGCTCAGAAAATCACCCTGGACCGCTCGCATCCAAGCCATCATCTCTTCACAATGCTGCTGTCTGGTCGGCGCTACAGAGCACAAAAACAGCTTCTTCCCTCAGGCCATCTACCTCTTGAACAGTTAAATGTTTTTTACCCACCGTGCAATAATAATTAAGTGCAATATTAATTATATCCTCCAGATAATACACTATCTATTTTATACAACTTTTTCTGTAAATTATATTTCATTCTGCTGTATAGAGCACATACCTTGTCCTACAATAGTCTATTCTTATTTTTTAGTTGTAAATATTTACATACACACAGAGCTTTACTCTCTATATCTGTATCTTATATTTATTTATTGTATTCAACATAGCAACAGTGCTTTACTGTGAATGACTTTGACGCATTCAGCATTTAGCAATCTTTAAAGCACCACTGCTATCTTTAAAAACAATGGTTGAGTAATACAATTCAATGCTTTCAACGAGTAAATTAATTTTTAATTTTTTAAGGGTTTTGTTATCACTAACTGGCAAAAGGTTAATGAAATCTATCCTATTCATTTTTTTATGTCTGTCAATTATCCGGAGTTACTGAGCAGCGTAACTTTTGGTTACCAATGACTGGTTTTCAAAATATGTTTTGTACTTTACATACGCTGCGCTAAAGCACGAAGCAGTACATTTTCATTGAAAGAAACCAGACGATGCCCAATATAGACAAGTGAACATTTATGAAAAATGCAAAGATGTTCACGTTGATCTTTACATCCATCAGTTTGTCTGGCATTAAAAATTGATGCTGCACTACATGCGTCACTTGAATAAACGATGAGGACAAAAATACATCTCAATATGAAAGGACAAACATTTGAGCTCATGCACCAGAAGCCCTGGAGCACTCCGTAGCATGTTAGCACAAGCATTTAGCCTAGCATACCATTTAACACAGCAAATTTCTAACCGTGTAAATAAGAGGCAGGTAAGAAGAAAGCGAGAAAAAAAAGAGCCACCACCACCACCACGGAGCAAAAATGTGATAAAATTACCTTCATAGGTATCTGTGACAAGCTATAACGGCCACATGGCTGGAGGAAACAAGAAACAATTTAGACGCCAATTAAACAAACGTTTTGAAGAACTGTTTAGTTTTCCACATTCTTTAAAATAGCTTACACACATACTGTAATAAAGAAATGTATACAGGTTCACAACTTGAGGGTGAGTGATGACAGAATTGTTATTTTCGGATTCATTATCCCCTCAAAACTGCAGTACATTTCAATGACAACTAAACCAAACAAAAGCTAAAAAACATCCTCAGCTCAATAAAGCGAAATATTATAGCTTACTCTAAACACAGACCTTTAAAATCAGGGGTCACATGAGTTAGGAAAAGAACATCTCTCAAAACAGCTGAAGTGGCTTTTAGAAAAAGCTTTGTAAGTATCCTGGGAAATCAGGAGTTCTGCTAAATTCATGTACAGTCTTCTGTAAGATGGACGTCTCTTCTGAATTAATCATGCTTCATGTGAATCCACTCACTCTCAGAGGACTGCCGCGATGGGCTGCAAACCGTTTTCTTATTTGACCAGAGGGAGAAAGTAACTCTTGCATTTTAATCATAGTCTTACAAAGTGCCTTCCATCCTGGGGGGATAAAGTGCATTTAGACATTCAAAGCTCCACGTTTCACATGTTTGAATAGGGACTCAAATAGCTGTGCCTCAAAAAGATGCAACAATTGAATTGTCCCGCCACGTGGTATCCACTGTGGGAGAGAGGGGCAGACGATAATACTGTAATGAGGATATGCGATTAAAAGAGAGAATAGTTGCACTCATCCAAACTCTGTCAAACCTGTAGCCATGAGATTTGCGATGAATGGAACAGTGCCTACAAAGGCTTGCATTAAAACTGCGCAGTTTTTTTATACAATGGAGATTAATATTGAAAGTACAGTGGGTCGATTTCAAAAGCATCTCTGTGAACTATGAGGACTTTGTTGCCTCTCACCTTTCTGAATTTGCAGATTTCTTCATACCTACAGATGTTTCTTCAATTTTGTCTCAAGAGCGTTGGTTTAAAAATGTAGGATTTCATTTTTTGTTATAAAAGATCGAACTTCAATTGTTTAAAATATTTTTACTGTGCTTTTATTTATGTATTTTCCATAATACTCATTTTTATTTATGTTTTATAATATTTTATAATTTTAAAATACATAGAGTGAATTTTTTTAAATCTGTAGTATAAATTAGTATTTATTATAGTAGACTTTCGGATTTTGTACACTCTAAAACAGTAGTGTTAAAACAACACATTTTGCGCATTGTCCTTAACTGAACACATCTCTGTGTGGTTTCTGGAACAACACATTTTGTGCCACTATTAACACAACTTGTGTTGTCCCTTTCATTTACAGTAAGTAATACAAAATAAAAAACTGTGTGTTATAAATAAAACATCCGCTTTGAGAGTGTAGTATACAGTAATATATTGCAGTAATTACACAAAATTTACACAACAATAGTATAATATAATTACTAATATTGACTACAGAATTCTATATTATTAACTGTGTAAATTATACTATAACAGAGTAGTATACTCTACTATTTACTATACTAAAGTTCAAAAGGAAAAGTTCAAAGGAATTTTACTATAGTTTACTACTAATTGAAGTATACAACCGTATTTTTTTATGTTGGACCTATTTAAATATTTATTGTGTGAAAATGATTTATAACACTAGTTTAGGACCAATTGTACAAAAAAATTCTCACACATAATTTCACCTTGAAAGATATT
This sequence comes from Triplophysa rosa, assembly GCF_024868665.1. NCBI lineage: Eukaryota > Metazoa > Chordata > Actinopteri > Cypriniformes > Nemacheilidae > Triplophysa > Triplophysa rosa. The sequence goes on from NC_079904.1 coordinate 20,798,066, forward strand.
TATTAACCCACTGGAGTCATTTAGACTTTTATGGTGGCTTTTATAAAGCATCTATGAGCTTCAACATTTGAGGACATTTACAGCGACTGCATTTTTTATTAAAATCTTATTTTGTGTTGAAGAGGAAAAAGTCATACTGGGATGGCATGCCAGTTAGTAAATTATAAGAGGTTTCATATATATATATATATATATATATATGTATATTTACATGTATGTAATTTTTATTTATTTATCTATACATACAAATAACTGTATATTCGCTGTTTGAAATTGTTATGGACAAACTAAACTAGTAAGAGTGTCACATGCGGTGTTTTAAAAGGGCTTATTTTCTAAAAATCACGCGTAGCATAAGAAACATCTGTAATGTAAAAGCCTGAGGTGAAAGCACAAGCAAAAAACACATTCACGTTAAGGATAGTGTTCTGCTGGATGTGTCTGTGCGTAGCAATTTATTGTCGAGAGTCAGTGTCATACTGTAGCAGGTGAATGAATTCGTGACATTTGGCGATAGTCGGGTTGGTTGTGATGCCCTCTGGATGAACAGGTGATCTCAAAATGCTCTTTCAGCAAGTAAAACCCCCTCGCCCTTATTAAGGAAAGATGAAATTGAGGCCACAGAAGCTGAGGGAGGCGTGATGATAGCTGCTCTGTCTTTGTGCCGAAGGGGATACGACGTGGCAATTTAAAACAGCTCAAGGAATTCAACATTGCTGGATGCTTTTTTAACCCAAAGTACTAAGACTGGCCCCCAATTTCAAACATAGGCCAAACTTATTTATTTACACACACTAATATATTTGGAAAGAAAACGTGTTGACTTGCTCAATACCTGTGACAGCAATTTGTTGTTATTGTCTTCTAGAATACGGACTTTGTTTTCCAACTGCCGAATGTAGTTTGAGGATGGATCTGAAAGAGACAGGAACACAGAGGAATCAAAATCAACAAGGTCACCTGGAATAAATAACCCATTAGCATTCTCATTTATTGCAATAGCATATGCTCTGCTTCCATACTGTATATTTCTTTTGTAAGTGGGTGGGGCACTCAGTTCCGCATGGATTGAACCAATCATCTGTGCCGTAAATAACATGTGACTTGATTCACTTGAGCCACAAGAAAATGACATGGAAAAACATGACCGGTAGATGCTGTAACTACAATATTATGAAGGCATAAAGTTTTTTTTCTATTGACAATAGTTTTTTCATATTCAAAAGTATGAGTACAGTATATTTTTACATTCTCCGTTTTTACATTAAAACGATCTGTTTTTAACAACAATACTGTTATTTATATACACCCAAGCCATCTTAATTGTTTGTATTGACAGCTCTGAATAGAATGCGTACGGTATGTGCACAGATGTGTAGTATTTCTTTACAAGATGAAATGACATGACGTCATTTCCCTGTGGCTTCAGATTGAATTGATTAGGCATAATTTATCATTCATGTGTTTTTTTAATTTAATGCTTTTGCGATTTGCTTCCTAACTGAGCTTTAAGCCTAAAATTAGCTGATGTCTGATAAACCTCTGCTGAATTTCTTATTAGTTTACTCAAGACACTGTGGATTCATGGCCAAAAGCATGAAAATGTGGTGTCCTGGTTTTCTAAAAAATGACCAAGGCAATAGCTCAAGATAAAAGCAAATAAAGAGTAATTACGATCTTCTATTGTAGTTCAGGAGTGGCATCACAGTGATATAAAAAATGATTCACCTCAACATAAAAGTTATAAAAACTAAAAATTAAGTAATAACACAGCAATATTGAGAATAAGCAGGTAGTTGTTGTGGAGATATCTGATATTACAGAAAACTTTATTCACTTAAAAAGCAACTTAATGCCGTCCAGTGCCTTTACCATACCTTTAAAAACGTATTTTAGACACGCAGGACTAAAACATGACTGCTTTTTTTTTAACTTCAAAAGATGGGCAGCATTTGTTATTAGCCTAACACTTAAACCCATGTCCATCTGGGTAAAAGCCCTCTGCAGTGGACAGTGAGGCAGCGCTGGACGGTTGTAAATCCACTGTGACACTAATCTAACTTCATCTGGTTCACTGAACCAAAGGCATGAGCCAAGCCGATTAAGAATGAACTCGGATCCATAAAACCCATGCTGCAGGATCCTCGTACAGAGTTCCAACCACAACCAAAAATTGTTCCAAACAGAAGCCACGGCTAGAAATATGACTCCACTATCTCAAAGCAATTTTGAAAATTTACTTTCCATCATTCTAGGCAGCTAAATGCTCTTGTCAGCATAACTCGCCATGCACAAGAGAGACCCAGACTCAACTGTAGTTTGTTGAGCTGGGCCTATGGGAGAAACAGAACTGTCCTTTTTTACTTTGTCATATGTCCCAGAGGCGGCCGCCTCTGTCAAATGTCGTGCCGCCACAGATTCTCGCCAAAACTATGTCGGGTGTCTTCACAAGAAATGCAACGTGCATTTAACTAGGGCTGTGTATTGGCAAGTGCCTCCCGATACGATGCATATCACGATAGATGGGACACGATACAATATATTGCTATGTATTTCGATACGAAACACATTTGCAATATGTTGCAATACTTTAAATAGAAAATGTAAAAAGTAGAGCTAGAAATACAACATGCTGTGCAACACCTGCGGTTTTCTGTAAGGATAAGTGTAAAAACATCCCTTACCTCTGCAGAGTGGCCATGATGTGCGATGCATGGACCTTTAGATCAGAGGTTTGGGTTCTCAAACTGTGGATTGCGCCCCTCAAGTGGGTAGCACAGGGGAATAAGGTGGCTCACGCAAGTCACTTGGCTGTTGTGGTGCATTACAGTTAAAACAATTAACATGGGCAGGTGTCACATCCGTGAAAGCACAATAAATGTCATTGTTACTTTTCTTAATAAACTTTTTGTCTAATGCACTGCAGAAGCCAAGTGACTTGTGTTATGACTTGCAAAGTTTACAAACAGCATTATTTTATATAACTCATTACTCCATTACTTATTTTGAAAACCAAAGCACACCCACACATCAGCTCTGAGAGCTCGAAGCGTTCTTATATTTTTCGCCATGCTCGCTTCCACTTACATTTGGCCGTATGTACTGTATATGACATATTTAAAAATATATATATCGATAGTAGAGGTATCACTATCGAAAAAAAAATATATTGCGATAGTTACATGTATCAATATTTTTGCACAGCCCTACATTTAACAGACTGTCATTTGTAACTGCAGTTGCGGCATTACGCCACAGTAGAGGCGCTGTTTCATTATCAGCACACTGAGGCGCTAAAAAGAGTTGCAGAACAAGCTGTGTTTTGCAGCTGTTTGTTTTGCATCCAAGCACGTTTAATTTCTTGAAATTCCTTAAATTGACATGACGTACATCATTGTAATGTCTTTAGCTGTGCAGGTGGATCGTTGAATCAGCGTATACTGTGCACAGCGAGTTCGCCAGTATGAACGCACATTGCTTTCAGAACGACTCGCACACGAATGACTCATTTGAACCGATTCATTAAACTATTGAACTTTTCAGTCACTAGCAAATATAAGAGATCATTGAATCATTTAAACTGAAGCACAGAGATGCAAGATGTGAATGAGCTTTGCTCATTTTAGTCATTTAGTAAGACTGGTTAATTCAGTTGGCTATAGTGGGCTGAAAAGTGTGATTAAATGATTACAAGCTTTATTTGATTAAAAAAAGATTTCTGTTTGGTTGAATAAGTCATGTTTTATATAACTTAATAATTGTCATTTTCATCTAATTTTATTAGAACTTTTAATATGTCAAATTCACTTTGGTTAAGCCACATAAAGGTGCAGTTTGTAGCAATTTTGCAGTAAAATATCCAAAAACCACTAGGCTAGTCTTATATATATATTTTTTTCAGCTGAGTACTTCTGAAATGTTTCCAACTACTTGTAAATCGTGAGAAAATCGCCATTCTAAACAGTGACACGGGGCTGTGCAGTCGCCTGTCAATGGCGTCATATCCGCGTTACCCTTTGTTACCGCCTTTACTGATGTAGAAACCGCATGACAACAGTGTCGTGGACAAATGTGGAAGTAGTGTCTAGCGTCTAGCAAGCCATTAGCTTTTTTCGAGCAGTCACTTATTTATGGACCACAATTATTCGCAACATTTATAAAACTTTACCTCATCCGCTAACATGATTTCTCGTTCCCGTCTGATTGATGGCCATCAGCGGTGGAGTTGAAGACATCCCATCATTCCACGCTCCTTCACAGCGTCATCAAGCTATGGCATTGTTGTTGTTTTGATCGTGCGCCCTCTAGCAGCATTTTTTACAAATTGCACCTTTAAAGGTACGGTAGGCCTATGTGTGTGTGTACAAGATCAGGATGGCACCACCTCCGCCTCATTTTGAGCCAGGAAAAACCCTGACTACACAGTGTTAGAACAAGATACAACCAACAAAATATGTAAAACTGAATATAGATGCAAAATGAAAATCTATGTCAAATAAAAAACAAAATTAAACCAAAACAGGAAGTGCTTCAGGAGTTGTTTATGTCTTGTGAAATGGTCTATAGTGAATTATAGTAAAATTACTATATTATAAATTAGTGCTGGGCAGCAATAAAAAAAATTAATTGCATGACTTTTCTGTGATTAATTACAGATGTTCATGTGTTTACGTCTTTATATAGTTAGACACAGACACTGACAACTCCATGAGTGTCACGCATGTAGTTTCACATCCGCGGTATGTTTTTACCACTGGATAACGCGAATCCATCTCCATTCCACATCGCAGGAATTATAGAGCACTACCTTTTAAGGGACGTCTTGATAGACTGGGATACAGCAATTCTCTGAGTTCATTTCTCCTTTTTATGCCATTTCTGATTTCTGCCGCAACATTTTCAGTCACTCATTCTCCTGCTCTATCACTTAACCAAAGCATACTTCAGCTGAGCTGCCTGTCGCCTCAACTCTGATTGGTTTTGTTCACGAGCTAGGTTTCGGACTTTCAGACTAAACCATTAACCATTTTTGGGGAGGGGATCACAATGATTTAGAAAAACGTTTTCACCAAATTGCATGCTTTTGTGGATTTCATTAAAATCTCATGTATACAATTAATGTATTAAAATTATTTACAAAAACAGATTTTGTGAGGCCCCTGGGCAGTGGAGGTCCCTAGAATTGTCAACACCTTTCACCCCACTAGCGACGGCCCTGTTTGCAAGCACAGTTCTGAACAGATGTACACACATAAAAACTACATTTTATGGAATAACTCCCAAAAAAGTTTGCTTAATTGCAGAAGAAAGATGTTTGGTAGTGAAGTTCCTTAAAGTTAAAAACAGATTTTCTGACATTTTAACACATTTACACTGTAAAAAATGATTCATGGCCCTAGTAAATATGGCTCAATTAAATAGTGAAAAAGTGACCTATTAGTCAGATATGGTGACCCATACCCGAAATGTGACCTCTGCTTTTAACCCATCCAGAGAGCAGTGAACACACGCAAAGCAAGTGGTGAACACACGTACACCCGGAGCAGTGGGCAGCTATCACTGCAGCGCCCGGGGAAGTAGCCTTGCTCAAGGGCACCTCAGTCGTTACCCTCCGGCCCTGGGAATCGAACCGGCAACCTACTGGTCACGAGTCCGACTCTCTAACCATTAGGCCAAAACAAAATTTATTGAGATTGCAGTTTGCTTAAAATAATGAGTAAACAAAGCAAGTAATTTTTAGTAAAGTCGCATGAATCTGGTTATTAGTCAATTTGACAAAACATTTTAAGATTTGGTTAGATCACGTGACACAGCAGCAGCCATTTTCTGAAAGTCATCTCCTCAGATGATAAAGGTGAGTAAACTTAACTTGTTGCAGGGCTCTCAAGTCTCACGCATTGAGCGTGAGACAAACGCATTTCAACCCGTTCACACGCTCACACGCCACACCTTGTATTTCTCACACAGAGAAATTTCCAGGATAACGCCCAAGCTGCGCCACTATTAGAAGAATCAAGTGAGTTCCCCATAGAGTTCAGAAGGCCCTGCCACGCACCAGCTAATCAAATAAAAACATAGCTACCGAACAGCCAATCAGAAAATAGCATTGCTGTATCCGGGTAAGATTTAGATATTCCCGCAACAACAACATTTACATTCTGATTCCAACGACACATTCTGTGATTCACAGGCTCGCTCAAATGAAGTGAAGTGAAAGTGACCTATTAGTCAGATATGGTGACCCATAACCGAAATGTGACCTCTGCATTTAACCCATCCAGAGAGTAGTGAACACACGCACAGCAAGTCGTGAACACACGTACACCCGGAGCAGTGGGCAGCTATCACTGCAGCGCCCGGGGAGCAAGTGGGGGTAAGGTGCCTTGCTCAAGGGCACCTCAGTCATTACCCGCCGGCCCTGGGGATCGAACCGGCGGGCTTCTGGTCACGAATTGATATTAGTACTGTAACTGATGTCTCTATTAAATTGATTATTTTAACATTAATTATAGCCATTCAACAATATAATTGAGAGCTATCATGAAATATACAGAAATTGAATGAAGTTCTCAAACACTTTACAGTCTTTAATGCTAAATTATCAATTAAATGCAGAAGAATTCTCATTAAAGCTACAAAATCACATTGATTTCTTCTTTTATTTTGTTCTTTGATTAACGTTAGTGACAGGAGTCACAGCAGCACGTTTAAGAACGTGGTCCCTTTAAGAGTGGTCTCAGTACGCAGATCTGACCGTCACCGCACTCCCATTTTCACAACTCTGCATTCATTTAAGATTTTATTTTACACTTTGAAGTCTTGCTTAAGAAAATTCTAGACAAAATGGGTTTTCTGACATAATCTTGTATGGTTTTATCCATTCAACACGAAAGAGAACTTAACACGGATGCACTGTCTGACAGAGATTCACCGACGCAGCCTTCAGCCCATGACTGTTTCCACCAGACTGGACCTCGCGTTGCGTTTTGCCGCGTCCCACAGTTTAGAAGCTGTCTATATTCATTGAACGCGTCAAAGCAACTGTTTAAAATCTCGCTTAAGTGGTTTAAAAGCCTGTACACGAATAAGAGCGTGATTACATAATGTAACGCTAGACAAAGAATGTCAAAACAAACAGATGCTGCGTTAATTGCGTTAAATATTTTTCACGCATTAATTTGAAAAAATTAATCGCATGCGTTAACGCGTTAACGTTGACAGCCCTAGTTTTATTATAAATGTCCTAATATTTACACACATACAACTGCAATAAGAAGATTCTTAAAATGTGTTTTATCATTTTATACCATTTTCTTTGATTCGATGTATGTGATTTTGGCATGTCCCTCACACTGCTAAGCTAACTTCAGTGAGTGTAAAAAGTGGAAACATTGCACAAAATATTTTTTGAATGTTCTTATTGTCCTCAACAATGTATTTAATAAAACAAATAATTTGGATAATTTATATTCTATTTTCATAATAATATTAAGCTTTTTGCATGCGTCCCTGTAATACGCCCTTTTCACATGACGTCACGCATCTTCCGTTCTGCCGCGAAGCAGTGTATCATTACTTCCGCTAGCACTCCAGTTCATAAGGTGGCGGTAATGCACCTATAAGCTGATTTGACAACCGCCAGTAAAACTCAAGAAGAAGAAGTTACTTCCGCTAGCGCCTCAGAATGGAGTTTACCAAGTCCCTTGCACATCTGCCACAAATACGTCTAGATGATGTACAACGTCTTGCAGACAAATTTTAGCTTACGACAAGATCAAAGCTAGAGAAAGGATACAAATTCTTCGTTGAACAGTACCTGTTTGATTATGAAGGTAAGTGTTTTGTTTTCTTTTTGTGTTAGCGAAGGTGCTAGGATAAGTACTTGAATACGTGTTCTGTCAGTTTTTTTTCTCACTGTTGTTAAATTCCAGCGTGACGGCAAAACGGAAGTTCTTCTTCTTCTTGTTTGTTGCAAGACGGATGTTATGATACACTGCTTTGCAAAAAGGCGGAAGTTAAGTGACGTCATTGTGAAAAGGGTGTATTGCTGTCTACCCTGTCATTTTGGGGTAAACGCCCCTTTAAGAAAGGGTCTGATGTCCTCAGTGACAGCCCCTCCCCCATTCTGCCTTTCCTCAGTGGAGAGGTTAAAACATCTGCAGCACACCACACACAGTAAGTATCTGCACTCATTTTTCCTAGTTTTCAACATAATGTATTTGTAGTTAAATGTTGTCAAGCATCACATGTCCACATTGTCATAGTGACATTTTAATTAACATAAAAACTTTTCAGTAATTGAAAATATATATCTTAAACAGTATACAGTCAGCTTTAACAGTGAATCCCTTTGCTAGCTGCAACTACACCATGTGTTCATCCCTGCTCATTTCAGCAGCTATTCTGACACTTGTTTAGTATTAGTTCTGATTCAGAAGGAAAGAAAAAGGAAAGAAAAGGAAAGAAAAAACTATTATACACATTTCACATTGTGAAAACCTTTGGCCTAGGCCATTTCATTATATTTTATCCAGACAATGTATAGTAGTAAATATTACATTTGTCTATTTCAAAGATGTCAGGGAAAAGGCAAATGAGCATTCTTTCATGCTTTGCTCTAAAGGATCAGCTCCCTAAAAGGGTGGCCAGGTCAGAGAAGGAGACTGTGGAGAAGACAGTAGATGAGGCAGTGGAGGAGACAGCTAGGGTGTCAGTAGAGGATGAGTCCATGGAAGAGACTGTGGAGGACACCATAGAGGAGACAGTAGAGAACCCACTGGAAACAGGGAAAAAGAGAGGATTAAGTAGAGCAGCCACCTATAGGTGTTTCTTTAAGAAGGAGTGGTCAACCCTACTGATGCTCAGTCTGTAGACAAGAGAACTCCTGTGCCCATCAAGGCGTGAGGGACATAATCAGGCATGTTGGCAGCCAGTTTGGGAGGCTTTCTAAAATAGCTGCATTAGTGTTAGTGCTCCCTCATTCAAATGCAGACGCTGAGAGGGTTTTCTCCATGGTTGGACTAAATAAAACCAAAACCAGGAACAGCTTGGCACTGGATGGAACTCTGTCATCCATCATGACAGTGAAAATGGCTGGCCTGGAACCACAGTGTTTCAAGTGGGAGCCACCAACCCATATAGTGTAAATCCCCCCAATAGTGTGAAGATACGTAAAATACGTAAAAATAAGTTTAATTGAGGTGGTGCACGTTTCTTAGTGTTTTAAATAAGCTCCTAGATATTAAATGTACAGAAACGTGCGTGCACAGCGCGCTTCAACTTTTGTGAGAAGAAATTTTATTTAAGTTGCTTAAATGAGATATATGGTAAACAATCACAACTGCCTACTTGCGTTGCGTTGCAACGCGACAAACGCCTTGTTGTTAATGGTTTCTGTTATGTTTTGTCATGAATGTCACATCTTGAGGTGCGGACAGGGTGTGACTGTTTACCGTGCGCTAGATGTGCAAGCTGCGAGGTGGAGACTGGAACAGCGGGCTCAAATCACTATGCATCGTGTTGGTTAGAAACCTCCTTAAAACGGCACACTGTCACTTTGCAGACACATACAGGAGAATTGTGTCGGCTAAGGCTAGTGATTATTTTTTCTTTTATTGTAGTACTTATAATTGTTTGTGTGTGTCGTAAATGCATATTTTGCATACTGAGCAGTGTAAGTGAACAAAACACAGAAGTGTTAAGTACAATCAACTTTGTTAGTGTGACATTACACTATGGCAATGTTGTGAAGTTCTGGTAAAGTTCCATTATGCGACTTTAATATATTTGTTTTATATTTTAGGAAAGCCAATTCCTCAATGAATGTTAAAAAAATCTTGGGAGACCTAATTTTCATAGTGAGGAACATACAGAACTAGGTAAGAACTTATGCAGAATCCACATGATGCAGCAGACCTGTGTGTGTAACATAACAGTTCATAATGATTCTTTACATTCTTTTAATTATCAGTATGTATATTTATATATTTTATACTATTCTAAATTGATATTATACATTAATATCATATTGCTTTGTTTCAGGACAATAATGGTGAAGTTAATTAACCTTGCAGAGCACACGGTAATCACCAGAGGGGGATCTCCAGATACTCCAGATCTCCATATTCAGCTCAACATCACTTGTAACATGCAAGCATACAACACCACACACAAACATAACGCTACACTGTTATCAAACGCACATACACACTCATTCATACAACACCACAAATATTAAAAACCATTAAAAACCACTAGCCTTAGCCATGTTGATGGTTACTGTTGTTATAATGTTGTCAGAATGCCTGTTATTTAGTATCGTTTATTTGTTTTTGTTGTACAATGAAATTTACATTTCTGAACTGCTGTGTTTCATGTTTAAATTATTCAGTGAAAAAATAAAGCTTTTAACATTTCACAGCTGTCCATTGTTTCTGTATTTTAGTAAAAATATTAATCTAAATGAGCTTACATTTTATCATGGGGGTAAACTAGACTTTTTTGGTACAAATAACAAAAATGTGTTAGTAAAACAACTTAAAATTGTGAGTCACACCAACCGAAAAAAATTAAGCAAAATCCCTGGCTGGGAATAGGGTCAGGGTTACTCAAAAATTTAAGCAATGCCTACTAAAGAATTTAAGGTAATGCTGCTAAAAAATTCATGTAGAACTGGCTTAAAAAATTGGTCGCAAAAATGATGCACTATATTTTTAAGTAACTTCAGCATAAATTTGAAAATGATAAGACTGATCTACTCACCATGTAGCTTTTAGAGAGAGGGACACAGTAATGATTCTTGATAAAAAAATGTAGGGGTGTGGCTAAAATCAGTGGTAACACTTTACTTGAAGGGGTGTTCATAAGACTGACATGACACCTTCATAATCATGAAGTCATGTCATGTCATGAATATGAAGACGATTTTATGCATGTTTATGACAACTGTCATTAAGTGTCATTCACTGATTTATGTCATTTTTACTGCAAAGATGACATTGTTTGAGTTGTCTTTGTTATGACAACTTGACATAAAGCAATACTTAATACCCTGTCAATCTCCTTCATATTCATGACATGTGTCATGTCATGATGATGAAGGTGTCATGTCAGTCTTATGAACACCCCTTCAAGTAAAGTGTTACCAAATCAGTCACAGCCAATGGACTAAAACATACACGGTTTTGGCATGTTTTTTTTTTACATGAAAATCCGGGACACATTTTTTTTTACATAAAGTTTAATCATTTAAAAATAAATGATAAAATAAATATTTTTTGAACTTCACTTTTTTAAAAACATAAAAAACATATTTTTAAAAACAACAATGGAAAAAAATGCAAACCATTTTTTAAATATAATTTTCATAAGTTGGGTTTGGGACACCCATCTCCCAATTGAAAGTACCCAATAAATGATGATTTTATATATATTAAGCTTACTGACATTATAAATATTACTGTGGGTTTCGAAAGATGATAGAAGGATCTTAGCAAACAACTAAGATTTGAATACTTTAATGCTTTTTAAATGTGTTTTTTTTATGTGGGACCGCAGTTTGCACGAATTCTGTAGAATGGCCCATATAGAAAAGAGGTTGGTGGGTTGCTTCCCTAAAATTTGTCAGAGGTCAATTCTGATAAGTTGACAAGCAGTAGGAAAAAATATACAAAAAATAACTGTTTCTGCCGTTCTCATCTACCCCAGTTTCAAAACTGTTCCTCCTGAACGCATCTAAGTATACTGTGCTTACTGTGGTTCATACGGCAAAATATTAAATGCTCCCTAATTTGTTGGACACTTTGAATAAAAAACATCTGCTGAATAAATAAATGTAAATGCTTAAAAGTATTTTTTAACAGCGTTTCAAATTCAACCTTATTTTGGTGCCAATGTATCTGTCACTTGGAGCTAACAAATCTAGGCAGATGTCAACACGAATAAGTTGCGTGACATGCCCTCATTCTCAAAAAACATGAACAAAACTACACAAGCTAAAGGAAAATGTGACCTTGACAAAAATAAATATGGGCTCACTTGCAAAGAGAATAAACATGGTTTGTGTCGACCACAATCTGTTTCTGTCACAAGGACAAAACTTTAGAGATTTAGAAACAAAAACTCAAAAGCCGAGTGCTGTGTTCAGTTGCCACTTGCTGTTCAATGTAAATCTGGGTCCTGCAGTAAAACTAGTTCAATGCAATACAGCTGAAGGCACCCACAGAAAATAGAGTTACTGTTTAGAGGTCCGCACTATTTCTCCTAGACATAAATGAGATTAAAATGAAAGCTAATGGAAACTTTTGGTTAGGTCTTCTGTTTTTCAGATACTGTATTTCTCCTGTGAAAGGGATAAAAAAATCGATTCGCCAAGTCTGCGTTCAAAAGACAATATTTCAGTATGAGCAAACTCAAAAATGAAATCTTCAAATTTACCCAAATCTACTGTATATCAGTTCACCCATCACCAATATTTGAGCAATTGTCGAATCTCTGTGAGCATCCTCTGAACAATAAAAATGTCCTCTGAGTAAATGAACTAAGAATCCATAACATTAAAATTCTGAAAACCGAGAAACATAAAATCATTAGAGCACAAGCACATACTCATCAAATGGTGATCAGCAATTCGTGCATGTTAGCTCAGTGAAGTGACACGATTGCGGCGTGACGCTGGGTGAGCAAGTGGGGGTGGGGTAGAGAGTCGTTCCCTCTCGCTTTGTCGCTTCCAATCGCATCAGCAATGCCATGACCCACTTCCATATACCCGCGGCTGCGGCACAAAAATCACAAGGGAATTTACAGGATAGGCCACATGGGCAACAACTGTTAACTTGTCATCCTAACATTATGAGCACTCCTTTCCAACACGAGTCACACCCAAAGCTCAAAAGAAGCTGGCTTTGAGTAACACTTGAGTTGAACGCAAAATTCAGACTAAACACAATCCGCTTTAATCCGCAGGAATGCTGTCGTTCAACTTCCTGGGACATCTGTTGCAACACTGGGCGTTCCTCGCTGCGTGCGTGCGTGCATGCATTTTAAATACGAGTGAAATGCAGTGTGTTTATACCGTCATGAACGACTCTGTAGGTCAAGGAAGAACTCCAAGAGAAACCTTAAAATGGGCGTGTGCAGGAGTTGCTGGATCAATTGCTGCAAGATGTGGCAGTCCGAGCAGAAACAAGAGTCTCTACAATAATTCATTCCATGCTGCCTGACCTCATTCTGCTCGAAAATACAGCACGGCAGACAATGCAACTTAATTTAAAGAGCGGGGGGAAAGCTACAGACAAGGGGGAGAAAAACTTCTCTGAATCTACTGTTTGTCTGAATCTTAAAAGCTTTCGTTCTGTCACTGAGGGAATAGGCTAAACCACAGGAATGTTACAGAAAGTAAGAAATAGGTAGACAGACATGATGTTGCCATGTTCATGTTTAGATAGTGTTACTATCAGGATTTAGACTGGGATCCATCAGTTTTTTTTATTATTGTTCATGCTTACAGTTGGGTGTTTTAAAGAGCTTTGGCCAGGAAATCCCATAAGAAAAATCACAGATGAGATTATTTCTCAAAAACATCAATAAGATTAAATGGAGAGTAAATGGAAACGCTTGCTTAAGTCTCCAGAGTTTCGGATAGTTCTCATAAAAATGACCCAAATCCTGATTATTTTACCTCGATATTTTACACCTCCACAGTTCTTGAGTGCTAGTTCTCAACACTAGCTCTTGTTTAATTGCATTCATTAAACATTTTCTATGAGTTATTAAACTCTACAAATGAAGTAAGTGATAATGTATAGGCAGCAGGTTGTTTTTGCAGAATAAACCCGGTGTCTTGTTTCACACTGAAGGGGTTTATTCTTGCGATAACAACTGGCTGTATGTACATTATCCCCTTATTACATGGCTACTTACCTCATAAGTAAGTTACGAAACATGAAATTTATTAGCTCATTTATAATGGATGCAGACCTTCCACGAGGAAAACTCGTTTACTCTCGGTTTTATCATTTGTAAATATAAAGTCATACACGTTATTAAAATACATATTTATATTTATTTTTGTGTAATACTGTATTAAACTGTGCCCGAGAAAGTGATTTGCGGCATCCAGGTTACCGTGTGTTATTAGTTTTGAGCGGATGTTATCTGGAAAATCAGACCTTGGAATGTCGCGATTGGCCAATCAGAATCAAGTATTCCAGAGCACTGTGTAATAATATTAAAAATATAAAAAATTATTATAATTATTATTAAAATCTACAGTATGTCTGTAATGCCTTGAAAGAGAAAATGTGTGAAAATAACGTTCTTCTAAATTCTAAGAAATGATATATTGAAAAAAAACAAATACTGATACTAAAGTAAATGATGCAGTTATTAATGGCTCAAACACAAATAAATGGCCTTGTTATACCTGGTTTCAAGCTGCGTTTTTGATAAAGGACCACCATAGAGGGCCGAGCAGTGAAGCATGCAGCACACAAGTTCAATCTGACAAGGCCTAGCATTGAGTAAAAGGTCACGTTAGTAGTTAGTGTTCAGTCAGGGATGAGCGTCATCTTCCCCGCCACAACACAGGGTCACCTGCCCACCTGTTTGTTTGGCATTGTGAATGAATATTAGCATATTGCTAAGTACCTACTAAGTATTACCAAACATTCTTCAGGGTGGTCTTTCAAAAGAGTCCAGCTGTCCAAGGTCAAAAGTCTGAGCGGACATTTTGATGAGCTTATGCTCCTATAGTCTGAGTCTCTTAAATGTACGTCAATGGGATTTTCTCAGCCATTTTGTCCCACACTAATATGACTGTATTGTAATATGAAAAGCACACTTTCCTTAAAGTTCATAAACAAGCTAACACCCAAAGTGAAATGACTCTACACCCACAATCATAAACTTAGTTCTTTAGTTTAATCATTGACTTTAACAGTGACCTTGATCCTCACGTGAGCACACAAGTACACAGTCACGAATGAATGGTGAATCACCTCCTCATGGAGATAAGTGCCGGTTATTTATCTACTCTGTAATGATAGTGAAAAGGCTTCCAATGTTGATGTTTTGAAAAGGTGAAGGAACGTTTAAACACATTTGCCTATCCCAGTTAAACATGTAGTGTCAACAACTAAGTAAGCCATTGGTAGGTGGATTTCCCAGAGAAGAGTCTCTGTAGTGCTATCAAAATATTATTCTCTGTGTCCGAGTATCCCAAACAGCCGATGGCATAAGTGTGGGGCAGGACTATCTGTTTGTCTAACCAAAGACAGATGATAAAACTGTTTGGAAAATTAGTTTGAAACAGTTGTTATTGAAAAGTGATTAATTCGACTCCTATGGCCATGAGTGCCTTCATATTGTGCAATAGCGCTTTAGGTGACCCAAGTTCGAGTCCTGGCTCGTGGTCCTTTTCTTGATGCCTGTGCTCTCACACACCATATAACCTCCTGTTCTTTTTATACAGTCCTACTGAATAAAGGTTAAAAAGGAAGTGATATTTTTATTTGGCGAAATTAATAGTGCAGAAATGACACACTGCAGCTTTAAGAGGGGTGTTACAATAACTATTAATGCTACTCTTATTAATCATAATAATTCAATCGTATGTTTCGAATTCACCTGGGAATTTTAAGAATGTTTGGAGGACAAAAACTGTAGAAGGTTGTAAAAAATGGTGAACCGACAATATAAAAAACAACATAACCCTGCCCAGAGGTGGGTAGAGTAGCCAAAATCTTTACTCAAGTAAAAGTACAAGTAACTAGAGAAATTGTTACTCAAGTAAAAGTAAAAGTCACTATTTTAAAAATTACTTGAGTAAAAGTAAAAAAGTATGCAATGAAAAAACTACTCAAGTAGTTAGTTACTTAGTTACTTTGTATCTGATTATATAGGCCTACTACATAAAATTAATATTAACGCCAATATTTTAATATTACATTTTAATCAATATTTTTAATTATCATAAGCAGATATCTTTGCAATATAATAGAGAGACAGACTAAAGAATAGACAAACACAGAAGAGACAAGCATTTCTGTAAATTTCATCTAGTCCTGATGTCAATGTAGTTTACACAACTTATTTAGAATAATAGACCATGTCAAACTAAAGCATTAACTAAACTCAGAGCATTTCCTAAGATGATCTAGAACATCTGCAGTGCTCTCTTAAATGAAATACACATTTTTGAACAAAGCTCATGTTTTCTCGTGTTGTGTCACGTGTGTGTTGTGAAACGCTCTTACCTGTAAACATACAGTAAACAGTGAACCACACGCCCATCAACACGTTTTCTTCCTTCTGTTCTTCAAATGTATATTTCTGCAAGCCCACGTCTCTGTGTCTGACAGGTAACGCGCATGTTGCTGTGTCTGACGAACAGGTCGCGCGGGTGCGCGCATATGGCGGGCATTTATCATCGCTGGCAAACAATATGACACATTTGCAGTTTTGATTGTATAGATATAGATTAATATCCACTTCATCCAACGCTCTTTGTGTTCTGCGTGTTCTTAAGTTTCGCGCTACGAGGAGTGAGTAATCCTGCTTCAGATGATTCCGATCGTGCTGCGAACTGAACAAATCATTTGAACTGATTCATTAGCCTATTCAAATGGTTTTGCCCATTGTTCAATTAATGCTTTCAAAAGAATCGACTCAAAGAATCGATCACTCGGGAATGCCCGTAAAAAGAGACGACAACCTTG
This sequence comes from Triplophysa rosa, assembly GCF_024868665.1. NCBI lineage: Eukaryota > Metazoa > Chordata > Actinopteri > Cypriniformes > Nemacheilidae > Triplophysa > Triplophysa rosa. The sequence continues at coordinate 20,814,781 of NC_079904.1, forward strand.
AAATAAACAACGCGTTTTAAAAAGCATATTTTAAAATGAAGGAACGAAGGAACGTCACGCAATGTAAGTTATGTAACGAAGTAAAAGTACAGATATTCTATTACAAATTTACTCAAGTAAGAGTAAAATTACACACTTTTAATTTTACTTAAAAAGTACATATTTTCCAAAATGTTACTCAAGTAAATGTAACGAAGTAAATGTAGTGCGTTACTACCACCTCTGACCCTGCCCAAAGAACCCCTGCTGAATAAAACCATAGAAACCATCAAAGAAATTCTAATGGTTAACCCAGTGGCTGTTTTGCATTTATAGTGGGTTTTGGCCATTATTCCAGCAGGATTTAATATCCCACCAGAAGAATCCATCACATACCAATAGACACCATTACAGTTTTCATAAAAACCAATATAAATCCCTTTAAAACCATTACAACTTCTTTAATGGTTTCTGTTTTTTTTCCAGCAGGGACAATAGACGTAATGGATGTAATGGTTATAATGGGAACTGTACTGTATGTAATGGATACTGTAATGGTGTCTACTGGTATTTGATGGATTTTATTGAAGGGGTGTTATCTGGCAGATGGGGAACAATACAACACCATTACATTCTACAGCAGGAAAGCCTTGAACTATCCTAAGAATGGTGAACAGTACATGACAGAACAAAGAAAAACATGACCATCTGACCAAACTGCAATCAGAAAATATGTCCACTAAGTTCAACTTGAAATGTTAGCTTTGTCAGAAAGGGCAGAAGCTAAATAAAGTGAATGAAAAGTAAAACTTCAATAGGAATACACTGGAGGCTCACATTTGGAGAATTCAAGTTCATGCAGCAGTTGTGCATTCCATCATCTTTCTCCAGAAGAATAAAACGTGGTCTAAACCTTGGTTTGATGGTCCACAAGTAATTTAACCAAGTGTGAAAACAGTCCCAGATGCTACAATGAAATAGTTAGAGACATAAAATAATGTACGTTTTACACCTAAAATCCATCCCGTAATCCCTCAGGACTACTAGCTCTGTAAAGTAAATGTTGGTCACATGAGACCACAGCAGGAAAACAACATTTCCTCAGGGAACAAAAGACACATCCCATTTTCAGGCATAGCTGAGCACATCATAGCTACTACAATACTCAATAAATATTTAATGCACAGCCAGACTCCGAGATCAACAAGGGCGATGAGATTCCTCTCAGTTAAGATAACATAAAAAACTGCTGACTTTGTACAAAATGTTCTTACCACAATACCACATGAAAATAAATTAATATCGGATAAATTTCAAACTTTCTTTTCGTCATCTGGTTTAATTTTTCTTTGCAAAACATTCATTGCTAAGACCAAGTTGCCACATTTAGTTTTTAGTTAAAATAATTATTGCAAACTCTGTTTGCCATGTTGTCCTAATAGAGGCATAGGTCACACATAAATGAAAATTCTTTCATAATTTACTCATGTGATTTCAGACCTGTATGACATTCTTCCTTCTTCATAACACAAAATATAATATTTTAAAGAAAGTTGCTAACCAAACAACATTGGCCCCCATTGACGTCTAATGTATGGACACTTCAAAATTTCAAAAAATATCTTTTTTTGTGTTCAACAGAAGAAAGAGTCATATACAGGTTTTCAACGACATGAGGGTGAATGAATGATGACAGAATTTGTATTTTTGTAGAACTATCCCTTTGATAATAGGTGTGATCAACCTCTCTTTTGCTGAACACCATAATTATGAAAACTGTTTTTCCAAGCAATCACACACCAATATACTATCCGCATAATTCACGTGTAGCCACTTGTAATTCTCTTAAGATCAGACAAGCTCATACAGGGCAGGCCGTCGCGTTTGTCTGTGTATTAAGCCATTTATTGACTGGTGGGTGGTAAAGCGTCTGTAATATCGTTCAGCAAGATTCCCCAGAGTGTGGTTTAAGTAATGCTGACACCACACGCCGCAGAAGTTCAATGCATCCTCACGGTCGCGGGTATGAGTGTGAGCTCACCGCTGGCAACTGCAACACTTATGTAACCCAAGACGCCAATGTGTTTATCTGGGAAGACTTGCACTTCAATTATCTGTGTTGTTCCTGGGCAAATACAAATGCAAATCCTTCTCTGACATATACCACTAACACAGGAAAGAGGATCAGATATTTTACAGTATATTTCTATTTCTACTTCTACTTTTATAATTTTTTAGGAAGATTGGTCAAAAATGATTAAAATAGGCTGTGAATGTACTCTTAAAGGGATACTCCACCAACAAAATAAAAAATCTGTCATGAATTAGCAACCCTCTAGTTGTTCCAAACCTGTATACATTTCTTTGTTTGATTGAACACAAAGATATTTGGAAGAATGTTAGTCAAATCAGATTAAATTTCTTTTTTCTGATGAACACAAAGAAAGCTATTTGAAAGAATGCTTATAACCAAAGAGTTCTTGGACCGCATTGACTCCCATAGTAGGAGAAATTACTTAATAATTTCTTGGTTTTGCACTTTTGAGTACCATTGTAATTTGTCCTACTATGGTATGGGGTCCAAGAACTGTTTGGTTACAACAGTCGTCCAAATATCGTTCTCTGTGTTCAACCAAACAAAGAAATTTATACAGGTTTGGAACAACTTGAGGGCGAGTAATTCATTACAGAATTGTCATTTATCCCTTTAAGTGTATCTTAAATTTGCACAACATAACTTTGAAGCAAGCATTTCCTAGTTTCACTACAAGAATTCACTCCTAACAAAAACATCCTTCTAAGCTGAAGCTTAAGTTAATTCAATGACAATTCCTCGCAGTTACAACCTAAGCAGACAGATAGCAAAAAATAAGAGAACTATTCAAGACTAAAAAAACAAGAGTCTGGGTGGCTCCGAAGAATTTGACTGGAAGTGTTCAGAACAACATGCACGAGCATGTACAAATATGTCCTTTACAGTACATGCTTGTGCTTGGTCACAACACTTTGGCACAATTCCGTCTACCATTTATGTAACGGTTTTAATTGCATAATTAACAACAATATTATGCAAGAGCTGTAGTGCAATGAAAATGTTTCACACAAGGCCTCATAACGCAACTAATTCTCAAGTTTTACTTCTGCTCTCACATCACTGTGCAGTGTATGAATGAAAACATTTATAATACTATAAACTGCAATGACATATTTAGGTCATCTTTACTCCGTAGCAATCATCATTGTGGCCTTAACCTGGTCGTTTTTAATGGCACCCGTTTATGCTTCTTTGGTCAGGGCACCTTGTTATTATCTCCCCACAGGTTATGCAACCGACCCTGGAAAAACATCACTTCAACATGCTAATGAACCACAGCCATGCCACCCTTCTTCTCCAAGCCATGTTTTTCTATGAGGAATAAAGCATATTCCTATGCACCAGGTCAGAGAAAGATCTCTTGGAGAGTGTTTGTGCGAGGATTACTTTAGCTTCATCTCAGCTTTCCAAGTCTCTTTTTCGCCTTGTGGGATATTGGAGGTGTGAATATAAATGCATGGCTGCGTGCCGCCTCCTCCTCTACACCAGGCTTGGGCTTTTAGATCATAGTGACATTCCAAGACTCCATGGTGTCCTGTTAAAAACCTATTGTTGTGTTCAAAAGTACATCTCTGCTTTCAAAGCCTAAGGAACACCAGAAATGTTGCTCTTCTTGCGAAAAAGATCAACATCTACAATCTCCGGCCTCCAGGAGTTCACACGTCCCACTGGGCAGCAATGAGACGCACTGGTGGAGCCGAGGCTGAGACCGCAATGCGGAGACCTCAGACGGGCTCTGACTTCATCTGATGGAAATGGGCTTCTGCTGAGTTTTTACAGCACCCTGACTGACGCATCTGTGGTGAGATCGGCCGGTGGCGGTATCTTTCTTTGCCTTCACCAGATTTCCAGTTAGTGTGGGTTACGTAAGACCCTTCTTCTTTTTCTTTAGCACCACAAGCACAGTGTGCATGGCGCAAGAACAATTTCTATCTTTGTCACTCCATGTGTTTTTAAGACTGTTTCAAGGTAAGACATGTACTTTATTTTGAGACTCGATGCTTGCTCCATATTCATATGATGGCAGGTTTTCCAACAAGCCTTGAACTGCTTTGAAGTAAAAAAAACAGTGACAATGGCACGGGCGAAGATAGCGCACACTCCAAAAACACAAAAACTGGCATCCTAGCAACAAGAGACTTAACAGTCTCTTGCTTGCGCTGCAAAATCGACGGATTCAGAGACTCAACCCAAGAAAAGCACGTCTTAACCCTGCAAAGAGTCACTTTCATCTTTTACACCCTTGTGAACCCCTCGCAAGAATGTTTTCTTAACCTTTGTTCGTAATTTGTGTACAGAACCATTTGCAAGGGGGGCAGCAAGATATCTGATATAAAATAGTGAGCTGAATGATATGTCCTTATGTGACACACATCTCTGTTTCACTTCATTTTAGTGATGCAGAACATAATCTCCTCAAATCTTTTATGAACTGTAAGCCACTTGACTAAAGCTGGTAAAAAAAAAACGAGTTCTGATTACTTGGCAGATTTTTTCATATCAGGCTCTCTATAGAATATATGTTTACAGCAATGCACAGAAAAAAACGATTTAATTTCGCTACATAAAAAGAACCTCATCACTAAATAATAAAAGCGTTTGTGGGTTGTTTTAAGACATTAGCTAAGGTCTACTTTACGGTTGAGGCGCGTCTTCATACAATGCAAGCTGCGCAGACACGCGTCGTCTTTATACAGTTATAAACTGTGCTTTCTCTTTATACAGCGCGAGCTTCACAATTATAAAGTCAGGCCAGTCTGTACAGCGCGAGCTTATATGCCCCTTAGCCTTGTTCATATTTGTATACAAAGTGATTTGCAGCACAGAGCAGCGAGAATCACGTCACGAAAGTGAAACATTTGTTGGAATCACGATGCTGTCTCACCATCTTGATGTCTGTCAGCCATCGGCGATGGACGTTGGCATCGTCTATCGGCCCAACCCTAGTCTACTTAATAGAGAAAAATAAAGAAATAACTATTACAAAAATTTATGAGAATTAGCACCTTGTTCATTTTATGCACATTTTTCCAAGTGTTAAGTAAATTGTAACTTTTTGTTAAACAGTTATTTCAAAACATACTTCCCTTACGTTGTTTCACAGCTGTAATCTTATAAAAATGTTTTACAATTTGAGTGTTGTCAAATATTTTATGGGACATGACAGTTCAAGGTTATTTGACTTCAACACGCATACACATAGTAAACAAGTAAAACAACCCACAATTGTTATTTTATTTCAGATATTTCAGAGAGGATAATCTGGAGGCAAATGTATTAACTTTTAAAGTAAAAAAGAAAATATTTTAATTGTAAAAACAAGTATAAAATATATTCAACAATAAAATCAAATATTTTCTACAGTGGCTGCGTCTAAAGTCCCAGTGAAATAAAAAATTACAATGCCTATTTTTTCATGAAATACTGCAGCGTGTATTGTAAATTGTTTTTTAATGTGGTTCATTTTCTTTTTAAAAATCGTATGCCCTCATAAACATTAGTTAAAATCTGAAAATGCACTTCTGTCCTGTAATGACTATCCCTCTTAGACGACTTATGTTAGACTGCTAGGGCGGAGCATCCGTTAACTCCTCCCCTTCAACGGTCAGTCTGCTGCCAGTTCCATTTCAAAATGCAATGGCTGTTTTTTATACATTCAATCAAATCGCAGAGAAATACGAAAGCCACGCCCGCTATTTTTATCTTAAAAATTCCCTTTCACTCGGAAATGCGTCAAAACACAGAAGTAAAAACGATCGCAACTTCCGGTTCACGGGGACTTTAATGCATCTATTTCTGCCACACAATTGTATATCCAAAAGGATTCCAGCAATTTATGCAAAAATGCAGAAGACTGAATTGTCTTTGTCTTTTATTAACTTTTTATTTTTTAGATGTTTGCTATTAAATATGCATCTACTGTATGTTCTGTATGGTTGAGCAAAAAAGGGTTAAAATACACTATATAAATGTGTCCTAATTTGAACTTCAAATGTCAAAATGAGACAAACATCATCTAGACACTGTACTCATCTAACCCCCACCACTAGAGGTGGGCGGAATGGGCAAAAATCAATTTCACGGAATGAGTCATTTTATTTCATGGTAACGATATATTTCATGAAACAATCTCCCATTAAAATTCTATATTTTATACCTCATTTTTCTTAGATTGATTTAACTAATTTATTTATTCCAGTTCATTTAAATGCTCACCATAGTTAAAATGTAGGCAAGTTATGAAAATGTACTAAAGACATCAAATTAAGTTCTGATAATCAGTTGTATTATTTATTCATATTTATCTTCTGGCTATATCATATGTATACAGTAGGAAGATAGACAACATATATAACAATAAAGTATGAATATGCATAAACAATGAGAGTACAGTATATGACTAAACTGGTGTTCATGGGGTCTGTACTGTAGGTCTTTATCGCTCTTCACTCTCTATTAGATGAGCACTTTTAGTGTGTTGCGACTCTCTGTCTTAAGGTTTGTTTATTCTCGGGCTTGTTTTTGCACTGCGAGTCTCTGGTGACTCCTCACGCGTCTCCCAAAACTGGAGGTAGAAGCGCGTCACATCAAAGCGCTCACGCGCTCGCGAACATCATAGCGCATTTCAACGCAAGTTTCAGCTTGGCTCGACTGAAGTTAAACTTTATAAAACTATTAACAGGTTTTCAAAACAACCTGACTTCTGAAATACGTGTTGAGAATGAGCTTTTTTAAATGCTGGCGCAGATCCCTGCACGAGCACTGCGGGTGAGAGAAGCGCCGGACTGGAGCGGATCACTAAACTACAGACTGAAAGAAGGTCAAAAGAATGTTTGATACGTTCATTTGTTACGGGTGGATTAATTCATTCGTTTTTTTTCAGAATAGCGCCTAATTTGCAGAGCGCTGAGTTAACCACGCCTACTTATTTCCATTCCGCGGAATACACGGAATAGAAAAATCTCTTACGGTTGACATTTTATTCCGCGGTAACGGAATATTCCGTCATTCCGCCCAGCCCTACCCACCACCTAAATGAAAAGTGCCTAGCCAGGCATTTTCTCAGCTCATGGGTTTTAGTATTGCCTGCAGATATTTCTAGTGCATTCAAACTATTTTTTGAAGGCCTCATTTTTGTCTGGGAGACAAAAGCGATGGGCAGATGGTCCAATGTTTTCTGAGTAGACATGTAAGATGTGAACATGGAGATGCAGCCACACACTTTCTCAGAAAGCAGGGGGATATATGAAGAGCATATTTTGGGGGGGATTTCAAAGGGAGAAAATTAGAAACGCTTTCAGTGGCAGGGATGAACAAAATTAAAAGTGAACACTTAATTTAAGACAAATTTCATGAAGACTAAATAGAGAACTTACAAGTGAAGTGTGTCATTTCTAGTTAAAATACAAAAATTCTTGCTTAAAGCTACAATCTGTAACTTTGGCCTTTCTAGCCTAATCTCTTGTTTGACAGAAAAATACTACAGATCACTTCACGTCAAACCTACAAAACTATACTCAGCAATATACTTTGGCAAATAGAAGACAATAGAGGTGTTCAGAATATATTATTTCTTAATTACTGTAATGTTTTGTATGCTGAATAATGTTGTTGCTGTGTTGTACAAGCTGGATTCTGAAGCAAAACAAGCTTAGGACCACAGCTTTAGACACTTATATTAGCATAACTTTTAAAATATCCAAATGTTAAAGGTGAAAGACAAAGACAAAAGATTTTGAATAAGTTTTAAAAAATGCCCTCTGTGCAAAGTGTGGGAAAAAAGCTGACGGCCAATACCCTCTCAAAATTGGATTTCAGTGACATTGGGGAGACTGTGGTTAACTTTTGCCCTACACAATGAAGGTCACGTTTCATGTCGACAGAATTGGATTGCTGAATGTGTGTTTTGAAGCCACCAGTGGCCTGCCAATGTGCCACCTGGCCACTTCATCAACAGCATGATTACACTGCATTTCAGTCAGCAATAAATAAATAAACAAACAAACACAAAAATCTATGCCATTCTGTGAGTTAGGCTAATAGTTTTAAGGTATCACACCTTATTTATTAAGATTACATAGGTAAAAAACAAACAAATAATTATACAACACTATTTACTTATTACTTTTTTTGATGTGGGGCCTTGGGCCCTGTAATAATTTTGTGATGTACAGTACATGAAAGAGACTCTGAATGTCTTCAACAATGTCCCCTCTCATCTCTCTTATAACTGACACAGTGTCTTTAGTACTGTGAGGATTTTTTTGTGAATTTCAATAGCTCGCATGAGGTTCACTGCAGAATGATGAGTTTCATATCTATTTTACTGTTCATTCAGGTCATTGACAACATTAACATGCGCACCAATAATGCGATTATTTCCAATAATCAGAGTTAGGACTTAATCACAGTAACATGTTTACATGAGAACACCTCCTTGCTTCCGTTTACATAAAGGTTTTATTAGTCTGATTATTTTCTATAACACACAGCACAAACGATGATCTCATATACAATAGGCATGTGTTACTGGCTATAGTTTTAATATATTCCCGTCAAATGCAAAACACTGTTAAGAGGGCATATTTTATTGTTATTCGGCATCGTGATGAATATAGAAATATGATGGAAAATACCTCCACAACGGTGGTGTACGCTGTGTCATTGCGTTCGCGTTGTTTCTGTGTGAAGATAAGGAGCAGAGACTGCTGACAGCAAGTTGTGTTGACGGTAAAACTTCAGACTGTCACGTTTACCATCAATTTGTGCTTAAGATGCATGACAGAAGCACATGCGCACCTTGGTCAGATTTTATAAGATTTAAGCCTTCTTTTTGCCAAATATCTTACTGCGATTACGCTTACTGTGATTATGAGCTTAATCACTGCGTTTACATGAGGTGAAGTGTAATCGCAATATTGCCAAATCCTATTATAATCGCATTATGAGGGTGTATGTACGTAGTCATTGTGCGAGAACTCACTATTGTTTGTTAAGGAATGTGGGAATACCTGACTGGCAGAATTTTTATATGACAACAGGATGTTGAGTGGGGTCTAAGGAGCATTACTTCCGTGACTTATTCAGCATTGGAAGAATAAATGTCTTTATCGGTCTGACGGCACACAGGATATTGGTTAAAATATCATGATTTAATTCATGAGTCTTGTGCGTGCTTAAAAGGCAAGTTTTGATAGTCACACAATAGTGACACACCCTTTAAACAAGAAGAATATATTTAGTATGAGAAACATGCCTGACTAAAGAACATTGCAGCTATATCAGGGCTCGACATTAACACTTGTCCGGGACAAGTGAATGTTTCGTATGGGCAAGTGAGAGAGAATTTTACTTGCCCGACCGGACAAGTAACTTGAAAAAAAAACAGTGCGACATATATGTAGAATAAGAAGAATATGTGCATTAGACAGAGCTGCGTGCTTGTGCTTGTTTGTGTGTGACAATAATCAATGCGCACCGCACTGAGTCCACGCAGAATCCTGTTATTTAAATGTCATCTGGGTGTTCTGCGTGTCTGAGTGAATTATGTGCACAGTTTAACATACAACACAAGTGATGGTCGAGGATTTATCTGCGTCTGCACTGTATGAGGATATAAACACATGAACTTCATCTCCAGAGTTGCTCAGAGAGTTTATTTTACGAGCGCTTTACTGTTTGAGTGAAGCTATCGGCAAACAAGCATCTTCCCGAAGACCCATCAAAATAAAAGTCCAGTTAAATTGAACACTCATACACAATACTGTAGTGTACTATAGTATTTGCTATTGAAAATTGAAGTGCCCTTGTAGTAAATTGATAAACACTGTATACTATAGCAAACTGCAGTAAAATTCTTACTATATTGTTTTTGAACTTTAATATAGTAAATACTATAGTATACTACAGTAATTTATGTGGACAAATATACCACTATTGTATAGTAAAAAAGGAAAAACACAGAACTTAGAAATATTAAAACAAATTTAGGTAATCTCAAAATGATATGGCCCAAATGTATCCGTCTGTATGTAACATGAATGTCTTTTTTAGTTATCTGCCTATTCATGATGAACTACACTTTTCTGCCTGTGCTACCAAACTTTAAACCTTTCTAGCACCAGTGCTATGTGCAAAAAAAGTTAACCTACAGCCTTAACACTAATAATAATTACTGCTTGCCTTTGTTTTATAGCAGTCACGGAGAGTAGGCCTATAACCAAATTCAGGCGGCCAAAGCGGACACTAGTTAAAATGCTTAGAAGCAAACTTGACCAATCTAAATCCGAAACAATTATATTGATTATATTATATTATAATTCAAATGAAATATCATTTTTTTATCTTTGGATTTTTGTACTCGGACAAGTGAATGACAAATTTACTTGTACAAAGGACAACCACATGACAATGCTTAATGTCAAGCCCTGTATATGACATCACAATATTTGAACTGCTCACTATTTCAAGCTGACTGATATCCATTAATGCTTGTTCTTACACCACTATTGTTACGACACAATCTGCAGTCTTTGCAAATGATTGACATTCATGTAAAGAACCAGCTGAACTGGTTTTGGTTTTACTTTGACCTCTTCCTTTGGGTCACTGCCCTCAATGGTACATCAGGTTCATAGATTTTGAAACCCTTTGACTCAACCTCCCGTATATAGCGTTGACTGGCCTACAGCAGTTAAGACAATGATTCTATAAATTATTTTATGAATGAAAGTAAAATCAATCTTAAAATCAGCCTTAAAATCCCAATTTACATTTCTACTGTTTGGGTGCTCAGTTTTGACGACAGACATTCGAAAATATTTTTCTAAAATCAGTACATCAAATGACAGTTCATTTTTCATGAAATAGATCTCATCCAAATGGTGTTAAATCTAATCTATTAGGATTAAACTTAATCTATCAGGATAAACCAAAACACCAAGTGTCACTCACAACATGGATCAGATAATCGTCGTATTACTGCCGAAACAGTTATTAAGAGTGAGTTCATGACAATAGTATGAACTATGCCCCATGAGCTTCCAAACCAGATTTTCACAACAATTCAAGTTACCTCGATAACACACAATGCTCTTTAACCTTGCTGGTGTCTCAACCGAGAAAACAACCCATCACTTCATCCTTGCCACTGCCATAAACCAATAGTGATAGCAGGGATATGGACGAAAAGAAACAGATGAAGTAACTGTGGTTTCCCACTAGTGCTAAAAATCAATTCATAAATCACAAAATACATTGTATGGCGTCAGATTTATATCACCAGTACTTGAATTTGAAAAAGCTACCGAATTTATTACCTCAAATTTTATTGTCCTCAATTTTAATTATTTGAAAATATTTTTGTATGAATTCACCGTCCTAAAAATTCGGGTTGTGAAATTCAGGTTTTCATTCTTCAAGTTCACGCTTTCAGGTCGTAAAATTCAGGACATCAAATTCGACTTGAGAGTTTCATTAGGCTATAACAAAGTGTAACATCTGGGAATGGAAGGAAGAGCAATCGACTGTCGACAAAGAGAATATAACCCAAAAGGCGAAAATTTGAATAAAGCAAATATATATCACAAATATATCGCTGTAAAATCCTGTGGGGACTGCTTTTTCAAATTCAAGTCCTGGTGATACAAATCTGACGCCATTCTGAACACAGATAAATCATCACAATGCTCAGAAAGTAGCATTCTAGCAATATGGCTCACTTTTTGTGTACAATTTATTTACTTTTTATACGTCGGCACCGGTGGTCCAGTGGACTGTGCCGACATGCTGTTCAGCGGCACATCAGGCGAGCCGGGACACAAACCCAGTTTTCGAAATCTTACGATCTAAATCTAAACCATTTCAAACATTTCACAGAAACCAGTCTAAGATATGTCAGCAATGTAGCACTACATCCTGTATGTGTCAGGTCTTAAACTTTTGAAACTTTGTGAGCATTAGGCAATTTCCATGAATGGCCAATAATTACTTTGGGATCATTCAGTTCCATTACCTTCTAAGTATTTGAAATACAAATGATATATTTTGTTGATGTAAACCAGTTAAAGTTACACAAAACACTGACTGACAGCAAATTTTGCAATCCCTTTACCCATTCAGGGGTGCGATTCTCGAACAACGACATAACTCGCTGGTTAACCACCATAGTACGAAGCATCATTAGGGAAATTACCGATGTAGTTACAACTGTTTCCCGAAACCGTAGTAACTCTGTCAGAGATCAATTGTTTGAACCAAGTTGGTTAGTTGATGACGCCACACAGGTGGTGGAGTCATGACGTCGTTTACTAATAAATACATTCAGTTCGAAATAGTGTCAAATTCTTGCTGTAAATAACATACATTGCATTTAAAGGCTACTTTTGTTATTCTGTTTTTTGTTATCTGTTGTTTTATTTCATAATTAAATATGAATTATTTCATCCTACGTCACTCCGCCCAGGGATTCCCAGGGTCCTAGAGCACGTAGGAACTAGGCTACTAACCACAGCGCTAGACCTGTAGTTCCAACCACGCAACTTTGCGATGCTGCTTGCAATTGATCGTTGGAACGATGGTTTCGGGAAACACTTGAATCGTTGAGCTATGCTGGAACGACAGACCTTGCGACCATAGTTGGCAAATGATGCTTTTGGGAAACGTACCCCAGATCATTTCACATTGCTTTGTTGTTTAATACATTTTGTCAATTTGATTTTGTGTTTAATGACAGACCAAAAAAAATTATTAAAAATTTACTTTAAGCTATTAGTAGTAACTTTCCATTTGTTGGAAAAGAAAAAAAGCCTGTTTGTGGTAAGTGCCAGTAATGGATCCCAGCTTGTAATTGAACTTCATGATGAAATATGAAGCTGTCTCTGGTGATTACTGCACCACCATCTGTGTATCAGGACATCCAATGACTCAACTTACTGATGGAACCCCTTCAAGAGGACCAGAGTGCATGCACACTTTCAATCCTATTCAGTCTCTGTTGGCCTTTAACCACACCAATATCTCCAGCGATTCCCTCCACGGGTCGCACTTCACTCGTTTATCACCTTTCAGCTTTTAGCGTGTCTGAGGTATCCCTGTGGAATGCAAATACACACTCTGAACATATGCGCGCTCAAGCTGACAGTCTTATTAAATGACAAGGCACACCACACACTGAACCCAGGCCACACACACCGACTACAACCATTAAAAACATATTTAATTGTTCAGATGAGATATAGACAGTTCACAAAGATCAAAGGAGACTATGAAGAGTTTCTCAGGGTTGAAAATGAGTGAATCCGACAAAGCCTGTCAAGAATTTGGGTGTAAAGGATTTTAGCAAAAATCAGTCAGACCCACATAAGCGGTATATTAAAAGGGGTGTCCAGTTATTTTCAAACTGTCCCTTGATAACAGACAGCCTGTGTCGTACAAAAACTGGAATCATGGTACTGCTGGAGTGCAGCTAATGTCAGGCTTAAAATGCCTTTTCATTACAGTTATTCTGCTCCTACAATACTCAAGGCCAAGCTCACATGATTCGATACCTTTGGTGATTGCCAAGGTGATTGGTGTAGAAACTTGTGATCTGATTATGCTCTTTTGTTACCTGTTCAGTATATTATGAACGTACGGTTGCAGTAAAGCTGTTCACAAGCCTCTATTTTATACCCAGAAAATCCCATTTTTGCATCATTCTCATCATAAAACGGTCTGTCCTAGAGACATTCTGAGACGATTAAACTGTAATAGTCATTGATTCTTTGTGGGAACTCAAAATACAATTTAAATAACTATTTTCATATACTGTATATCACCAACCATCTTGACAATTTGTTACAAAATAATGTGATTTTTTCTTTTAAATATTTCAACTTCATCCATACAATTATTACGCATTCCATTCCTTATCTAATTACTTTACATTTTAATCTCATAAGGGTATGTCATTTTTATATCTGTGACTTCTGTGCATGGGAACTGTATCTTTTTACTGTCTGGCACTAAACCTGTGAGAATTTTTACGCTTTTTTGATTCTAAAATTATAGAGAAACACTACATAACTGTCAGGCTGATTATCAATGTAGTCTAAAAAATTGGGTTCTTCTCAACTCAGCACTGGGTCACAAAGGGACGAACTCAACCCATTGGGTTAAATTAACCAAGAAAATGTTTACAGTTTGTGGCATAAAAGTAGAAGACAAATTAAAAGAAAGAACAATTTTTGAACTTTGGCAAAAAAATGAATGCTTATACAAAATAACATCAAAGGCCAGCTGTAACCAAAATGACCAAAAAAAGAAACTGGGCTACAGTAGCTTTAAAGTAAGCGTTCTTCCGATTGCATACATACAACATAAACTTACTATATATCAACCACAACAATATTCTGAAGTAATGTATGGAGTAATAGTTTGGAGACTTTGAAAATGTTATTCGCAAATTTCTCAGTCCAGCATTTTTACAGTAAGTGATTAAATGTAAATTGGTGGTACTAATTTAATAGCTTCTTTAATATTTTATTCTAATCAAGACTTTTATGTCACATACACACTAGGAGACACACACAGGTGATGGTTGACATAGTGATAGTAACTAAATCATCATAACAAAAACACATGAATGCCAACAGTTGGGCGTAAGCTACGTTCATAATTAAAGAAATATTAGTCTAAAATGGCATACTCTAAAATACCACATGGCTTTCTTGTTTCACCAAGATTCCTTGAAACAAAAAAATCTGAAAATATCAGAAGGCCTGTACAGTTTTTACTACAGTACAGTGGTTCATTGCTGTTTACTATGATTTACAACAGTAATTCGGAGGAAGATGGCATTTATAACATAGATGGAGAGGCATTAAAAACAGCATTTTATTGGACAAAAATTGGCCCAAAATCCTATTATTCTCCACGTTTAGTGTGGAATCAAAAAGCAGACATATTGCAGTATTTTACTTGTTTCTCTTTTAATCTCTATTGGTTTAATTCTGCTTAGTTTGGATTAAGATGAGAAACAATTGAGTGTGTGTTGATGGCATCCCTTCTTACAAACTTCTTCTGAATAGTGTAACTTTTTGCTTTTTGATGTAATTCAAATCGCATTATCAGCAAGATCACAATACTACCCCTGATGTATACATCACATTTTTTAGTCAACTGTTGGAAGACCACTAGCATACACATGGTCCATACATTTACCAAAAACCAAAATGATGGCAGCAAAGAGGGTCATTTATACTCACCATTGACTCCATTGGGGATACTCCTGTGAAGATGTGGAGTGGACAGATCGTCCATCGATCGTCTTATGGTGCCGATCTTGTTCTCTACGGCCTTATGCATATGGTTATGATGATGGTCTGGGCTGCCAGCGCTCCCACCGCTGGAGGTACTGCTCCCATCACCAACATCTCGTACATTTCCAGAACCACCATTCAGGTTGCTGAGGCTGGACTGACTGTCTATAGAGCTTCTAGATCCAGCTCCATTTCTATCTTCATCCAACATGAGTATGATCTCCTTCAGTTCCGCATTCTCCCGCAAAACGCTCTCCTGGTTGACCTCCAGCTCCTTAAGTTTCAGCTGATAGACGCTCACCTCCTTCCACACAGCGCTCGCTGTATACCTCCCAAACCTCTGCCATTCCCGTGACAGCTTCTTACCTTTCTGCCTATCGTCGTCCAGAAAGCAGCACAGTTCCCTGATCTCCTGGTTGTCGTCCTGCAGTTTCTGGTTGATCTCCTTTAAGTTACGAATCTCGTGGAGGTGCACCTGCAGTCTACGGTTGATGTCCTTCATCATGTTCCCGTGTTCCAGCATCAGGTTCATCTTCTCGCCGTCGACCCGTCTCAGTCTCTTGATCAAGTCCTCTTTGCTCCATCTTAGCAGATCATCATCAGAGATCTTGCTTAGGTCATCATTAGGACAATGCTTTGCCATCATGATTCTTTCTCAAGGAGAGACAGCTTCACAGTGAAATGTTCAACACTGATCTATCATGGTGCAGTGTTTCGATAGCACTGAATTAAAAACGTTTTTGTAAAAATCGAAGCATTAGAGTATTATTATTATTAGATTATGATAAGGAATCTCTCTGAGAAAATGAAAGGCTAGAAACGAACTGATTTGTATTCCGGACAAATGTTTTCAAATCAACAGCTTTATAAAAACGCCTCACTTACCATTACCTTGGCAATTGTACGTGCATATTTTATAAATACGAAAATATACGCAATATATAAATCCAGGGTCATCGTTTTAAACGAACATTTTCGCAGAAGCAGAAACCCTCGAGACAAACGCGTGATCGTACAGGTTTCAGGAGCAATATTAAAATAAAACTATACAACGTGTATATTTAAAAACAGAAACGCATTCATTTTAACCGGCAGGGGACCCTCAGGACGATTTTAAGCGGTTGTTATGAATCCTCTCGTGTAAATGCACACATGCTCTTCCTCTGGACTGGTGTGAAATAATCCGAGCGCGAGCGGACTCGAGCAGGTACAGAGAGAGATGAGAGTCAGAACAGCAGGCGCAGCCTTCTTAAAGACACAGAGTCCGCATTCTTCAATTCTTCAATATGGGGAACATTTTGTCCCATTGCATGATTAAAACAAATGTTTTGTATAATATTTTTTTAAACAATAAAAGGATAAAGTAGTTTAATACCAAACGTTTATGTTTGGTTAAAATTAGATTTTACAATTATACTCGAACTTTTGAAAAAAAAATCAGTAACAAATAACTAAATCAAATTAAATCTTAAAAATAAAAAACAAAGAAAGAAAATAAAAAGCTTTTTGTTGATAATGTTGCATATCCAATGCATCATTAAATTATAAGGATAATCAGTTCGTTTAAAGAAGTGTTATTGCTAAAACTCAGTCTGACCATAATTACCATTGCCCTTTAGCCTATCCGCCTAACTCTAAAGACATTTTGTCGGACATTGCCCTCTGCTGGACACAACATATTTTTTCACTCTAGTCATTATTGTTCGTTACGT
Source organism: Triplophysa rosa (assembly GCF_024868665.1). Taxonomy (NCBI): domain Eukaryota; kingdom Metazoa; phylum Chordata; class Actinopteri; order Cypriniformes; family Nemacheilidae; genus Triplophysa; species Triplophysa rosa. The sequence goes on from NC_079904.1 coordinate 20,831,865, forward strand.
TGCCACATAGAGTAAGAAAATCGACAAACAATTCAAAAACATTTTTGTACATTATTTTTGGTGGGTAAATGTATATTATGAGAAAGAAACCCGTTTTCTAACAGTTACTTGTGAGAGTTAAGACCTATAAATGACATTTTAAACAAAACAAAAAAAAATCGCTGTCGCGAATAAAATGGGAGTCTTAACTATTGTATGTGCACAGCCAAAACGTAAAGACATGTTAAAATCATAAATGTTGTATGATCTATATGTTATATACCATACTTTCCCTTAAGCTTATAGTTGGCTCCATAGCTCAGTGGTTAGAGCACTGGTCTTGTAAACCAGGGGTCGCGAGTTCGATCCTCGCTGGGGCCTACGCGAAAGATTTTCGATTTCTCAGTTTGATAATAAGCACAAAATTTTACATTCAATTGGTTATTTATTTTTAAAAGTGTTTTTTTACTACTACGTCCATATGTGGATTTAATACAGCATTTATTCTATCAAATGAAAAGTATCATCATTGACAAAATCACTTAAGACATATTAAAAGCTCTCTCATTAAAATCTGTCTGCTAAATCGATAAATGTAAATGAATAAATTTTAATGTGCATGCAATATAATCATAAAGAAAAACTATTGTATTGTCTCATTTCTGTATATTAACATTCAAAATGGCATGTAGAGTTGTTAAAACTTCATGCAGGTTAATCGTTCTTACAGATAGTTAGATTGCTAAATACACAGGAAGTCCTGGGCATAGGACAGAGGTGGGCAAAACGTACGAACATTTAGGATTTTATTTGATACAATATAAAAATGAAACAGATTGCACAAGTAATGGATATGAAATCAGAGTTGTTTCTTACTATGACATCTTTTTTATAAATTATACATCTGGTTTCACATTTTTAAATATAAGTGTAAAAAAGTGTATAAAAGGAACTGCATCTGTAGTACAGTAGTTATTGTCAGTTTGGAATAGATCAGACTTCATTTGTCACGTACATCCCTGATGAAAATTAGCCATGGTTTTAAAATAGTAAGAATGTAGTAATCCTGTTTGATTCATTTCTATGTGTATGACCTCAGTAAATATAATGTTTAAACTATGGTTGCGATAGTGAAATAATGGTACATTTGTTGTTACTATATGGTTTTCCATGGATAATGTCTATAAGAGAAAGATGTGGTAGTTATATTTAAAGCTACGCTGTAATTTAAGTGCAATAAAACTAATATTCAGCAGATTTAGGTCCTCCAAAAAAGCCCGGTTTTATCCTGTGGCCCCCTGGGGAAATTAATTGATCACCATAGGCCTAGAATATAATCTATGTGCTATGTTTAATGGTACAGATAACTCCACTTTGGGGCCGCAGAGTTCCTGTGTCTTTAATGTCGAAAGACTGTCCAGGAACCAGACTGAACTCAAACCTCTGAAGCAGTTTGGCGAGCACAACTTTCGCCTCCATCTGAAACACAACAGATGACCATTACACAGATCTGAACGTCTGCAAATTGTATAATTGAGAACAAAGTTCAATTGTGAGCGTTTGCGTTTTATCACCTGTGAGAAGCCCTGCCCCAGACAAGAACGCGGTCCAAGTGCAAATGGGTAGTAGCAGTAATAAGGCCTTATAAAAAATGACACTCAACAGTATTCATATGTTTTGTTATCGACAACAAACTCTAACAGCTAAAATATGCTTCTTGATGAAACATAAATGTTGAAGTAAGTTCTTTAAAATGAAATAAACTATAAATATACAAATAATATATTAATAAACAGACTATTCATAGGAACAGTGCTCACAGCAGATGATTTGAGTTGGCAGATGGCAAAGAACATAGTGGATCTTGTTGGTGATAATGACTTACTTTGGGGCATTCACATCAAATCTCTCTGGATCAAACTTCAACGCATCTTTGAAAAAGTTTTCCAGTCTTCCGGAGATATAAGAACTGAACTGTTAAAGATTAAAGTCACATTTACTCCAAAAGGCAATTGCCAAGTTATTTAAAGCTCTCAATCCCATAAAATGCCAGTGTGGCAATTATTAAGAATACAACAGAATGCTCACAACGGCAACACATCCTCCTGGGACTTTCAGTCCATTTATAAACATGTCATCAGATAGCCAGCGAGATGTTGCTGGAGCAGGGGGGTAGAGACGCAGAGTTTCCTTCAACACCTGCAAGGAGTCATTAACACCGTGAGCCTTCAACAGTCTTCTCGACTGATCATCAAGTGTTTACTAAAGTACTGTCATGTCAATAGACCGACCTGAGACAGATAACTGAGTTTTCCAAGGTCTTCATATAAAATTTCATGTTTAGTCCCGAGCACTTCATCCACTTCTGCTTTAGCTCTGGGAAATAAAAGAAATGCAACTGTTATAACACGGCAATAACAGACTGGTGGAATAACAGAACTACAAAGAATTTTACATGAAAAATGAATGTGTGTTTTACCGTTTATATATCTCAGGGTATCGCCCTAATTCCATGATTGCAAACGAGAGCTGATTGGCTGTTGTCTCTTGCCCTGCAGAGAAAGTCAAGCATTGGTTGTAACTGCTGCAATTTATGTACACAAAACACACAACATGGTAACTCACCCGCAATGAAGAAAGTGACGAAATTGTCCAGCATCAGCTCGTGATCTTCTGAATTGATTGCTTGTTCTTCCTCTTAAGCGAAAATAAAAACTGTTAGATGTCTATGTAATGTTGACTTTAAAGGCGTTTTATGTCAAAAAAGACAAAAAATACCTGCTGTCTTGAGAATTTGAGTGAGAATATCTTTGGGGACGTCTTCACCATTTTCCACTGCTGTCTTCCTGTTTTGTATCCATTTCTCTCCTGTTGAACGCAAGAGTTCAGCTGCATCTTTAATTTGTTGTACCGTCTTCCAGTTCTTGGGGTTAAGCTGAAGTTTTACAAATGTAAAGACTGTAATAACTGTAATAATAGATGACGTACTGTATGTGTCTTGAGAATAAAAAATATCCAACCTTGAAAAAAGGGTCTCTGAGATAATATACCATGCCTTTTAAACACAGCTCTATAGCAGTCTGGAAGGGGGAGTCAGTATTCTTTAACAAGTTTAAATCAACACCAAAAGCCACCTGTGGATAAAAACACACTTTAAAAATACTAAACCCAACAAGAACTGATACAGTAGAAAAACACTAAAATACAGAGGAAATGAACTATTTATTTATTTTTAATGGTCTGATTCAAATCAAACAGGAGTTAAATGAAAGGAGTGTGAAACCTTGGCAATGACGTCGAGTGTGACACAGTTGACCATATCGTGCATCACGACAGGTGTATTCGTGTCTGCCGTTTCCTCCAGTTTGTCCATGAGGCGTTCTGACATCTCATTAAACGTCCCCATAAGGCCTCGCAGGTATCTGATGAATAAAATATCATCAATTTTCAGCCTTTCAGTGTCTTTACTGTACATGTTGTGTATTTGACTCACGAGCTGCTAAAGGCTGGATCCATAATGCGCCGCTGCCTGTACCAGACGTCATGATCTATAGCCGTCACAAGTCCGTTTCCCAGGAACCTGAGAAGATTGGAATGATGTGCCTTGTTCCATTACTGGAAAACCAAATCCCTTAGTACATTCACATTCAAAATGTATCCACTTTAAACATTCTTGTTGCCTCAAAAGTTAAGTATCACATATGCTTGGCAAGTCATTTCAACATACTGTTTGATATTTTTTTCATGCTTTTACATTCAACTCGACCACTTCTGAAAATAGTAAGTTGAAATGACTGTAAGCTGAAAATGTAAACAAACCTGTATAAATGTCGTTGATATGTATAACACAAAAGAAGGTACTTTATAGAATGTGAGAACAGTTCTGGGGCACTATTGACTACTGTAGTAGGAAAAAATCTACTTTAATTTGTTTGGTTACAAACATTATCCAAATATTTTTTTGTGTGTTCAGCAGAACAAAGAAATGTATACAGGCTTGGAACAATGTGAGGGTGAGTAAATGATGATAGAATTTTTATTTTAGGGTGAACTATCCTTTAAGAAAAGCTCTGAAAGGAAATAAACTTTTAACATGTTTCTGAAATTTATTTAGCTTTAAAATGTGGCTGAATTGAATACAAACACACAACAAATTTGGTTCTTCAAACACAAGAAAAGGAATTCCTTCATGCTAAAAATAGCCCACTCCTCTAATGATTGTGTAGGAACCGTGAATAGCACATCATCAAGCTACTGTATGCTTCACTTCACAATTTCACATTTCACAAACAGAGAACCCTCCAAATCCAATTGAACATTGTGTCAGCTATAATAGGGTCATCATTCGAAATATTACTGAAAAGAGTGAAGCATTGAAATGAGTAAAAAGCGATGACAGCAATTCATTACAGTTTGGATGAAGGTACAGTGAAATACTCACCTTTTTCCAAACAAGTTAAAGAGTTGCTTGTAGACAGTGGGATCTTTGGGGTACTTCGGTGACATCAATACTGTCTAATATAAGCAGAAAGAGATTTGATTAGATATTTGACTTGTTATGAGTGTAAATGAGGTTAAAATATTCACCTTTGTAGTCTCCGGGCAATAGATCACGACCACAGCTAAATGCAAGCTGTTAATTCTGTAGACAGGACCATATTTTTTTGCCCTTTAAAACATGAACGCAAGCATATTGTTAAGACGACCTATCAGTTCTTACCTTGACCACTTATAAAACATTTCTGTCTGTCTATAATAATAATAATAATAATACATTTATTTTATATAGCGCCATTAAAAGTTTCTTTCTCAAAGCGCTACACAACAATAATAAAACAATACATCACACATTAATAAAACAAAACAAATCAAAACAATACATCACACATTAATAAAACAGTACAATAAAATACTGTATAAAACAAAACAAAAAAGACTGGAACGATGCGCAGTGAGCCATTGGTTGCAGTTCGGAATCTCACCTCTAGATGCCATGAAATTTCACACACTGGACCTTTAAGTGTGTATGTGTGTGAGAGAGGAGAGAGAACTATAAACAACTTACACCACTACAAAGACTTTAACCACATACAGTACGACAAAATGACAAACATCCATGCATTCCACAAACCCAGCAATCTTAAAGGAATAGTTCACCTCATAATGAATTTTGATCCATTATTTACTCACCTCATGCTATGTATGCACTTTTCGAAGCTTCAAAAATATCGGGCACTATCCAATGCCATTACTAGGCTTGGAAAAGCCAGGACATAAAATTCCTCAAATTGTGTCCGGCTAGGGCTGTCACGATTATTAAATAATCGTCTCATCGCGATTGTTTGACCTCATCGCGATGGTTTCAGATCATCGCAATTATTGCACATCTCTATAGAAGACACTAGGGGGAGCTGTAGTGCATCTGCATATTGCATATTTTAGTGTATGTATTGTTACTAAAGCATGGTAATACTTGTAAAATGTACCACCACAACATAATCACTTAAAAAAAAGACTAAAACATATACAAATTACCTGCAGTGCAATTTAATATTATTTAAGCAAATCTCAGTGTGAAAACCAGTCTACCAAAATTTCATTAACACACAAGTAAAATTTTATTGTAGTAGAAGCTTTTCTATGACTGATAGTATTTTAATGGTGGCTTCAATTCACACCTGATCAATTTACTAAATTCACAAGTATTTGGCGGTTGTATTATTGAAAGGTAAAAGCCTAAACCTTAAATATATGATGACCCAATTTCTTCCGATGTATTTCCAAGAAAAAAAACTTGGAAATTCAGAACTTGTATTCAGAACAACATGGTTGTTTCAATCGCTGAGTCAAAAATGTATGAGAAATAAATGTCAAAGCTCAAAAACAGACAATTAATCATCATAATCGTCAAAGCCCTAAAACAGACAATTAACCGTCATAATCGCAACGATTTATTAGACAATTAATCGTCAAATTTCATAATCGTGGCAGCCCTATGTCCGGCTGAAACAATAAACACCAATGGCATGAGGCATTAAAATTAATTCTGGGCTAAACTACTCCTTTAAACCTGACTGCAAGGTACACCATGACAAAAGGTCATCAACAGTACTATGACCCAAAAAACAACCAAAACCTTGTGCAACATATATAAAATGACAGTAGAATGTTTCATCTAAAATCATACTTGTCCACATAAAAATAACTACAGTAGTCTTATTTGTTAGTAAACAAAATGCAAAGTGTTTTTAAACCTTATTGAAGTAGCCTAAATCCTATACCACATTTTTTACATTTATACTACAATTTACAATAATAAATAAGTCATTCTTCGTATGGGAATTACTGTATGTTAGTCATACATATTAATTGAAAGTAAATATTACTTGTATGCTTCATTGAAAGCTTTTTTCGATTCGCCAATAAATTTAGAAAGAGAACATATACCAAACACGTAAAATAGTTACGCATAAGGTGCACTTTGGTTCAATTAACAAAGTCGCACAAATAATGCAGGCTGTCTAACACAAAGACAAAGTGAAGTTTTCAGCTCTTACCATTTCAGTAATAATTCGTGTATGACGTTTTCCGATGTCGTCCCTCTCATAAAAGTCGGTATATGTCCCAGTAAAAAACTAGAAGAAATGCAGTTTTCATGTTAGTCTATCTGAACTATCGTTTGCTATATTTTATATACGCATTATCGCTATATTTATATTGCTATATTTTTATATACTCGTATCATCCCCGGTACAATACTCTTACGAAAATGAACCATGGTTTAAAACAAAAACAAACATGGTTACTGTACTAAAAACATGGTTACCACAAACTACACTTTTACCACAAAAAAAAAAAAAAACATGGGTTAATTTTCGTAAGGGAGTGAAAACATGAGGTTTCTCACTTGTCTCTTGGAGGTCCAGGTATATGATCATATTTCTGATGAACATGTCTAACATACAGACAATACGCAACAAATCCGATTAAAGCGACACATAGCACGTAAAACATAATATATGAGAGCCATCCTGTGATCTCCTGAAGGAATGCCATTGTTACGAGTACAACGTGTGTGAAACTGCAGAACACTTTAAACAAGTCTGTCTGACAAGTCTCACGTATTTCCGGGTATCATGACATTCTGCTATTTGGACGAGAGAGGGTAGTCAAGTCTTCTGCCGTTTACATAATTCTAGATTATGTGATGCAAATCGCCAAACCTTTTAAGGAATATAGCCTATTACCCAAGATAAATGATCATTTAGTCACACTCATGTCATTCTAAACCCCTGTATGACTCTTCTGTAGAACACAAATGTTTTGAGAAAATGTCTCAGTTTCATGTCCATACAATGGAAGTCAATAGGGCCATTGTTTGGTTACCAAAGTTCTTCTAAAAATGTCTTCTTTTGTGTTCTGCGGAAGAAAGAAAGCCATACATATTTTTAATGACATGAGGGTGAATAAATAACCCTGCTGGAAAAAAAACAAAAAACAATAGAAACACAGAGATTCTAAAGGTTTTTATTAAAATATCATTATGAACAATTAGCTTTTTCCATTAAAACCATTACAAAAGTCCTTTTGTAGTGTGTTTAGGCATTATTTCAACATCCCACCAATAGTATACTCCATATATCAGAAAACACCATTATAGTTTCCATTAAAACCCAATCCAAATCTCATTAAATCCATTACATCTTCTATTGTGTTTTGGACAGGGCTCTATTATTGTTTTATTTTCAGCAGGGAAAATACTTTTGGGGGGGTTAACAATGTAAACGCCCTTTAACATTAGTGAATAAAGAGTTTTCAGATGATACTTTTATGGATTTGTTTATACAGCTCAAGGTTAAGGATTTCTGTTTAAGAGTCAGACTACACTAGGGACATACAGAAATGTTGTGTCACTTTCCCTTTTTGTCAATAAATTCTTCTGCATCATGAACTAATATGAGTCATTTTATTGACATTAACTAACATTAACAAGACTTAATTCATGCTGAAAAACCATATTGTTCATTTTTAGTACATGTTAGTTACCGCATTGTTAACAAATAGCACCTTATTGTAGTGTTGCAATGATTACTTTATCTTTACTGTTGTTATGGCTACAGGCTTAACTTCAGACTAGTATCACACCTTCCATTGTATTGGACACCTGCATAAGTATATCTGGACCATCTTTTATGCATTTATGGACATGACAAACATGGACAAATGACAAAGAAAAGGTCACAAAACCGTTTTGTGTCCATACAATAGAAGACGATGGGGACCAGCGTTTTTTGGTTACCAACATTTTTCAAAACATCTTTTGTGTTTTCCAGAAGAAAGAAAATCACACCGGTTTAAAAGGACAACAGTGTCATGAACGCTGGGGGAAATATGGACAGAGGACCCAAGTGCAGACAGCGGGTAAGGGGTTAACAAACAGACTCTAATTATAAATACAAAACATGAAACAAAAACCCACGGAGACCGGAGAGAGTATGGCAAGCCGAAAGGGCCAAAATTACCTCCCTCCAAATGAAACATGGGGTTCCGTCGTGGTTCTGCCTCGTCATGCCATGTCTTTCTTGGTCTTGTGGCAGCACCATGACAAACAAAGTGAGTAAATGATTTCCTGTAATTTCATATTGAAAACACCTCTCGGCAACCATAAGTACCCCACCAAAAAATTAATTTACTTAAAAATGCAGATCCCTCTTTCTAAACAGCCAATAATCCCCCCATTTTTTATCGCTTACCACAGGCTGGCTGTCATATCTCAGGGTCATAGGGCAGGAAAACACGTGGGCAGACGTAGCCTCTCATTTTAAAGAGTATAACATGAGCAGTGTGTAATGTTGCCGTGTTTGAAAGTAAGCAGTCTGCCAAGTTGTAAATCCGAAGGTGAATGAATAACAAAGTTATTGGCTTGGAAATAAGGGAGTCGACTCTGAATTACGCAAACGAGTCGTCCCTAGTCCGATTCGCGAACTGCCGCAGATTTACGTCACTACATATAGTCCCCGCCTACGTTTTGCTAGGACTGCCCGCGAAAACTTCACTCTTCTCCCCCAAATCGAGGTCCTGAGCCTCATTCGCGGTAGACCAATCACAGCAGACTAGACCACCTGACCAATCACATCAGACTAGGCTAGCGGAAAGGAGGGGATTAGACAGATGAATCGCGGAACAAATTATTTGAGAGTCAGTCAAGAAGTAAGGTAAGAATAACTGCCTATTATTACGAAATAATAGTGTTTTTACACCTTCTATATATATATATAAACTTGTTGTTGGACACTCCATAAACCAAAGTAGGACCTTAAAAATCCCTAGTTATGTACTCTTTAAAATAAAGATTTACAATGTAAGACAACATAGTTCAAGTGCCTTTGGAATATTAAACATGAAGTACACATCAACATACTGATCAGTACAAAATAAAAAAAATCCTAGAAATCCAGAGTCTAGAACACGTCCTGTGTGCAGTGTTTAATGGTACAGATAACTCCACTTCGGGGCCGCAGAGTTCCTGTGTCTTTAATGTCAAAAGACTGTCCAGCAACCAGACTGAACTCAAACCTCTGAAGCAGTTTGGCGAGCACAACTTTCGCCTCCATCTGAAACACAACCGATGACCATTACACAGATCTGAAAGTTGGCAAATTACGTCACTGAGAACAAAGTTCAATTTTGTGATTATGTTTTATCACCTGTGAGAAGCCCTGCCCCAGACAAGAACGCGGTCCAAGAGCAAATGGGTAGTAGCAGTAATAAGGCCTTATAAAAAAAAGGAGACAAAATGAGATAAACAGTAGTTGACTAAACAGTGCTCACAGCAGATGATTTCAGATGCCAAATGGCAAAGAACATAGTGGATCTTGTTGGTGATAATGACTTACTTTGGGGCATTCACATCAAATCTCTCTGGATCAAACTTCAGCGGATCTTTGAAAAACTTTTCCAATCTTCCGGAGACATAAGAACTGAACTGTTTGAAAAGCAGTAGTTAACAATTTTGAAGATCAAAGCCACATTTACATATATTTAATTCCCCAAACTTGCCAGTGTGGCACATATTGATAAAACTTAGTTACTCAAACTGAGGACACTTACTCTATGTGGAGAATACTCACAATAGCAGCACATCCTCCTGGCACTTTCAGTCCATTTATAATGATGTCATCAGGCAGCCAGCGAGATGTTCCTGGAGCAGTGGGGTACAGACGCAGCGTTTCCTTCAACACCTGCAAGGAGTCAATAAGACCATGAGCATTCAACAGTCTTCTCGACTGATCATCAAGTGTTTACTAAGTACTGTAGATGTCAATAGACCGACCTGAGACAGATAACTGAGTTTTCCCAGGTCTTCATATACAATTTCACGTTTCATCCCGAGCACTTCATCCACTTCTGCTTTAGCTCTGGGAAATAAAAGAAATGCAACTGTTATAACACGGCAATAACAGACTGGTGGATTACACATTAATTTTACATGAAAAATGAATGTGTGTTTTACCGTTTATATATCTCAGGGTGTCGTCCTAATTCCATGATTGCAAACGAGAGCTGATTGGCTGTTGTCTCTTGCCCTGCAGAGAAAGTCAAGCATTGGTTGTAACTGCTGCAATTTATGTACACAAAACACACAACATGGTAACTCACCCGCTATAAAGAAAGTGACAAAATTGTCCAGCATCAGCTCGTGGTCTTCTAAGTTGTTTGCTTTTTCCTCCTCTTCAGCAAAAACAAAAATTGTCAGATGTTGACTTTAAAGGCATTTAAAGTCTCAGCCAATCAAGACGTGCATACCTGCTGTCTTGAGAATTTGAGTGAGAATATCTTTGGGGACGTCTTCACCATTTTCCACTGCTGTCTTCCTGTTTTGTATCCATTTCTCTCCTGTTGCACGCAAGAGTTCAGCTGCATCTTTAATTTGTTGTACCGTCTTCCAGTTCTTGGGGTTAAGCTTAAGTTTTACAGATGTAAAGACTGTAATAACTGTAATAATAGATGACATACTGTATGTGTCTTGAGAATAAAAAATATCCAACCTTGAAAAAAGGGTCTCTGAGATAATATACCATGCCTTTTAAACACAGCTCTATAGCAGTCTGGAAGGGGGAGTCAGTATTCTTTAACAAGTTTAAATCAACACCAAAAGCCACCTGTGGATAAAAACACACTTTAAAAATACTAAACCCAACAAGAACTGATACAGTAGAAAAACACTAAAATACAGAGGAAATGAACTATTTATTTATTTTTAATGGTCTGATTCAACTCAAACAGGAGTTAAATGAAAGGAGTGTGAAACCTTGGCAATGACGTCAAGTGTGACACAGTTGACCATATCGTGCATCACGACAGGTGTATTCGTGTCTGCCGTTTCCTCCAGTTCGTTCATGAGGCGTTCTGACATCTCATTAAACGTCCCCATAAGGCCTCGCAGGTATCTGATGAATAAAGTATCATCAATTTTCAGCCTTTCAGTGTCTTTACTGTACATGTTGTGTATTTGACTCACGAGCTGCTAAAGGCTGGATCCATAATGCGCCGCTGCCTGTACCAGACGTCATGATCTGTAGCCGTCACAAGTCCGTTTCCCAGGAACCTGAGAAGATTGGAATGGTGTGCCTTGAGTCACATGGAAACCTTAAAGGAATTCCTTTCATGCTAAAAATAACCATATTGTTCTGTCAATTGTGTAGGAACCCAAGAATAACACATCATCAAGCCACTGTACAATACGCTTCATTTCACAATTTCACAACTAGAGAACCCTCCAAATACAATTTAAAATTCTGTTAGCCGTAATAGGGTCATCCCTAGACATATAGGACAAAAGTGAACAAAGCCAAGGAATGGCATGTTAGTAATTTATTACACTTTGATTGAAGGTACAGTGAAATACTCACCTTTTTCCAAACAAGTTAAAGAGGCGTTTGTAGACGAAAGGATCTTTGGGGTACTTAGGTGACATCAATACTGTCTAACATAAGCAGAAAGAGATTTGATTTGCTTTTTTGCTACTAATTATAAATCTAATTGATGTTAAAATGTTTACCTTAGTAGTCTCAGGGCAATAAATCATGACAACAACAAAATGCAAGCTGTTAAGTCTGTAGACAGGACCATATTTTTCTGCCCTTTAAAGCATGAACACAAGCACATTGTGAAGAACACATAGGCTACCAGTGTTTACCATGACCACCAATAAAACATCCCTGTATGTCTATCTATTTTACATTTAATTCAATGAAAGTCAGTATGTGTATGTCTGATAGAGAAATGAAAATAGAGAACTACACCGTTTTTTCATGCTTTTGTTTTACCGTGTAGGCTATATTAGACAAAGGTTAGTGTACTGTATTTGTGTAAAAAGGTATATTTTCCTATGCTTTGGCAATGTAAAGCCTTCACATTTTGCCAATAAAACTATTTCAATTTCAGGCTTAACAGATAATATCATCGATTAACAAGTGAAAAGTTTTCAGACCTTACCATTCCAAAAATAAGTCGTGTATGACGCCGTCCGATTTATTTATTTCTTTTATAAAAGTCGGCGTATGTCCCAGTAAAAAACTATAAAGAACAGTTTTCTCATTAGCGTATCTTATCTCTTACAACAAGCAACAAAGTTTTCATTGCATATGTTTTTTAATCGTATCATCCCATTGTGAATACATAACATTTCTTACTTGTCTCTTGGAGGTCCAGGTATATGATCATATTTCTGATGAACATGTCTAACATACAGACAATACGCAACAAATGCGATTAAAACAACACAGAGTACGTAAAACATAATATGTGAAAGCCATCCTGTGATCTCCTGAAGGACTGCCATCGTAGTGTAACGTTACGTCTTCGATTAGCACACTATAGCGAATACTATTCAGGCTTATGTCTGATATGTTACTGTAGATCTCTCGTATTTCCGGGTACCATTACATTGTTTTGAACTGGTTTGGACGACAGAGGGGAGTCTTCTTCCACTGACGCCAAGATTAAAACAATGTGTTATTTTTCTATGAAATATTTATGTTTTTACAGCACTATTTAACAGTGCTATGATGAGTTTAGCTCAGTTTAAATTATCTCAGTTGTTTTGGTGCATTTCTCGAATCATACTATACATTTGCAAATGTGCATTTGTCCTAAACAAGGTCATATGGCATAGGAGGGTATGCATGGACTTAACTTTCCCACGTGAACACGCCAGGACACGCTCCTTTGAGTGGTAAAACTAAAGGTCTTTTCACATACAGTCCGAAATTTTCGTATGCGTTTTTTGTATTTGGCTCTTGTTTGTACGGTGTCTCTGAATTGTTATAAAAGGCCACTTGCTTGACGGATTCGAAAAAACGCAGAAAATCGAACCCGGTCCGAATTTTTTTATGACGGACGAAAATATCGGAGGCATTTGTAAATGTGACTGACACAACGTGATGTCGTATTCATTTTTTAACGTGCGGAAATTTCGGACGCAAATTTCGGACTCAATGTGTAGCTAATGGGCTTTAGGCAAAATGGCTGCATTCAATAGGAGGAACAAAAACCGACTACCTTATGACTTACAAAGGAATCAGGTGTTCTTAGACACCCAAATGTTGCACGTTATTGCGTTTCCTGATATTGTAACCATTCATTTTGCCCAGTGTTATACTACTCAAGCAGGCAAGTGCCGGCGTGTTCACGTGGGAAAGTGACGACACGTGCATACCCTCTATTGTAAAGAGTATAGCTTCATCGTACGCGCGCGCCTGACCCCCAGTTAACTTCCTGTTTGTGTTTGGCTAGTGTCTTATAATATAACTATTTATATTTTATATCATTTATGTTAATATTAATTTAAATTATTATTTTACTGTATAATAATTGTATTAAACAAACGATTTGTTGATTTTTTTGTATTTTAATTTTATTAAATGAATTTAATTAATAATAAATGAAAGATTGTATTTGGTGTGTTATAAGTTGCTCATGCATGTATTAGACACATAAAATTGCAAAAATGTAAGTGTCACGAATCACGGAGGGAAGAACCCAAGTGCAGGCAGCGGGATCGAAGGGGTTAACGGAGAACAGCTTTATTTAAATGCAAAACTAAAAACCCACGATGGGGAAAAAGACTGGAACGTAATTAAATATAAACAGAAAACTAAAGACTTCCCACGATGGGGCAAAACCAGAAAAGAGAATAACTAGACTTATAAATCAAAAGATAAAGACAAGACTAAACTATGACAAGACATCCAAACAAGGCAAAACTCCAACACGGTAAATAACTATAACAAGACAGGGTAGCATGTAAACCAGACACGTACTTTAATGTGGTGATACCACAAAACACACACACCAGAGACAACGAACGAGCACAGGACAATGAAACATGAGAGCATTTATAGGGGAACAAACAAAGGAAGATAACGAGGGGCAGGTGAGAAACATAAGACAGGGCAGGGAAGTAATACAGAAAACGAGAGGGGCGGGGCCAATGACAAGACACTGGAGAGAACGCATATTATGTTAAGATAGACAATAATATGATTCTCTCCACATAAAACCTAAGGGCTCTGTCCCGATCCTGCCACATGACTAGAAATTCATAAACAAGAAGGTAGTACCGTGACAGTAAGTGTCGGAACAAAACATGCATTCTATCTAAAAGCGAATGCTCACCCAGACCTGCATGAAACACCTCGTGTAACCACACCCCCTCAAATCTACGTCAGTTAGTGGTATGAGTTGACTAAGACCGCCCAAATGTATACGCAAGTAATGTGGGCGTACCTGCCAGTAAAATTGCTTTGGAACCTGAACCAAATTTGTCCTATGATGTGAATGCAAAATGTAGCAAGCAAACTAATCATCACTTGTTCCGTTCTGATGCGCAAAATAAAGTTTATGATAAAGTAAGTTCACATTCATGTTTGTTAATAATGGCACTGCTATTGTTGACAGTAATTGCTACTTGTGTAATGCTGATGATGATTACGTGATAATGTTGATGTTTATTTGAACTTTTCTAGTGTGTTTGCCTCTGTTGCAGAGCATTAGCACGCTAGCATCGCTGCTCGTGCTGTTAACGTTTACAAAGTTTTTATTCGTTATTTAGCTTTCTATAATGCCTTAATCTGTCTGTATTAAATTTATATATTATATTTTTTGCCATAAAAAATTATATTTCCTTACTTTAACATTTACATTGCACTATGCAACTTGTTATTATGCAGATTGATGATCCTTCATATTTATATAACGTTAGTGAGACAACGTGCATATTGTTTATTATTGAGTGTGTATTTGTTAAGTGTTTGATCATATTTAGACTACATATTTCTGTTGTTTATTTGTTTCAGAAACTACCTACCTACATCACGTACACTACTATGTGAAATAGATGTATGACGGCTAAACAGGATGATGACTCCAACTCTCTGACCAGAGTACTGCAGCGGTCAATAATATAAACACCTTTTTCAGTGGGACAATCCGCCACAATAAAGATAAATCTCTCTTTTGCTATTTTATATGACAAATATAAATATCAATAATATAAAACAATGTAATATTAACAGTTTGTTTTCTAAATTTTGCTAAGTCACACTATAGGACACAATTTATTTGTCAACTACCCATTTCACAAAACAATAAGTACAAACAGCACAACATCTTGGATTATGTATAATTTATAATAATATAATTTACACACTGTGATTTTTTCTTTTTCCTAAACATTTTTCATCATTGGAAGCAGTAAATTAAAGAAAGCCTAGAAGTGGAGCTGCACCACAGGGCCCACTGAGCAAAGAGGTGGAGCTGCACCACCGCATAGCCTAGAGGTGGAGCTACACCACAGGGCTGCAACCATTCAGCAAAATATATCTCTGCATCAGAACATCGTAGAGACATGGGGCAAGCCTAGTTTCACATTTAGCTTGAAGTATCATCACTGGTGGCACCCCCATAGCAACCAAATTGTGTAACCAGCCAAACTTTTCAAGTAAATTCACTTAAAATTAAATCTTTCTCAGACCTTCACTAAAACATGGTAAACTGTGTGATTTTGAAAGTATGTTTATAGTCTATGTTTATAATAGAGAAACCTTTTTTCTTTATTTATCTTTTTTTAATTTAACTTTTCCTTTGACAAAATCTCGAAAGTGAATACAACCTTTGTACGATAAATCCATGTCTGGCCTGTGCTCAAAATTTAAAGGAGCAGTTCACCTAAAATTTAAAATATTGATATGAGAATGTTTACAATTTTTTAAAGAGATTTTACCTGTTTTTATGTAAAATGGCACAAATTTACAATTTACGCAATTTTACGTATTTTTGCGTTGCACCATTAAACATAAATATTTAACTAAACTAAATATACAAAAGGCTCCGATGAGGAGTAATAGGTGAAATAAAACAGCTGACTGACAGAACTAAACGAATAAGCTCTTGCTATATTCAGCGCACTTCAATGAAAATGCTGACATTTACAAACATTATATTTCATAAATGATATTTAATAGGAAAGAACATAATCTGAATAAATTATTTTGTTAGGGGCTCTAATGGTCTGTGCAATGGTCCTTGTTGTGCATGTCAAAATCAAATTTGACATTATACACTGACCAAAATTATAAATGCAACACTTTTGTTTTTGCCCTCATTTTTCATGAGCTGAACTCAAAATTCTAAGACTTTTTCTATGTACACTAAAAGGCCTATTTCTCTCAAATATTGTTCACAAATCTGTCTAAATTTGTGTTAATTCTGCAACACACTTGCTTCTGCACACTACACACCATTTCATACATAAGACACTTCGTTCATGAATGAAATCTCATGGGTACCATTGGGAAAACACATCTATTCAAAATACAAAACACATTGGGTGATTGAAAACACTTAGACACACACCTAAAAATACTTACTTACAAAACTGAACACCAATCAGCCATCCACAAATAGGCCTCAGTTGAGCCATTTTGAGAACTTTGCAAGCATGGAGGCAGGGAGAGCAAGAGGTAGAGGTAGAGGAAGAGGAAGACAAAGAGAAAGAGGAAGACAAAGAGAAAGAGGAGTAGGACGTGGTCGAAGAGGCTATGCACGGAACAATATTTCAGATGATATTAGAGCAACTTTGGTGGATCATGTGATAAATCATGGCCTGACAATGAGGGAAGCTGGGCAGAGAGTCCACCCACATCTAAGCCAGATCACAGTTGCATCCATCATAAGGACATTCAGACTGGAAAATAGGTATGTCTTCAACACTCTACTCCAGACTGTATCTACAGTATTTACAGTACTGTACCGTATCACATTACCGTATCACATGTACTGTATTGCAAGTTGGCTAGTGCTCCTTTTGTAACAAAAAAATGGTAGTTTTGTGAAACATACAGTACAGTGTAGTACATAGTACTGTACCATTGAGATGTTACAGTACTGTGTACAGTATACAGTACTGTAAAAAGAACCAAACCAATAACAATTTGTTGTTGCATTTTTCTACAGAATGACTAGAAGACCTTCTGGGGGTGGTCGGCAACGCCTGTTCACCCAACAGCAGGAACTTGCCATTGTGGAAATAGTCAGAGCCAACAATGCAATCCGTCTCCACCAGCTACAGCAACAAATACTTGCAGATAGGCAAGTATTCATCAACATCAATCGAGTAGGCATTACCACGATCAGACGTGTCTTGGTAAAGCACAATATCACAATGAAGCAATTGTACAGGGTCCCATTTGAGAGGAACAGTATCAGGGTCAAAGGACTTCGACAAGAATATGTACAGGTAAGTGTTGCAGTCCTTTACATTTACAATACAGTATTTATGTAATCCAGTACAGTAATAGCTGAATATGTACCACTGAATATGTACCACTGTCCAGCCGGCTGGAAGGCCGGCTGGACAGGGCTTGACGCCGGCTGGAATGCCGGCTGGACAGGGCTTGACACCGGCTGGAGGGCCGGCTGGACAGGGCTTGACGCCGGCTGGAAGGCCGGCTGATGTACCGGCTGGATCACCGGCTGCACCGGACTGGACGCCGGCTGGATCACCGGACTGGACGCCGGCTGGAACACCGGACTGGACGCCGGCTGGACCACCGGACTGGACGCCGGCTGGATCACCGGACTGGACACAGGACTGGACACCGGCTGCACCGGACTGGACGTCGGCTGGATCACCGGACTGGACGCCGGCTGCACCGGCTGGTTTGGAGTCCACGCTGCCCACCGCTGCCTCTTCTTCTTCCGCCGAGCCACCCGGCTGGTGGTCGGGTGATGGAAGGAGGTATAAGGCACGGCTGGCTCCGGCTGGGACTCCTCAGACGTGGAGCCCCAGGATGCTCGCCTCCCCCGCTTCCCGCCGAGGCTCGCTGATGGTGGAGAGGACGGTGTGGCAACGCCCACAACCCCGATCTTCAGGGGACGGCCCTCAGGGATCGCGACCAGCGGAGATGGGAAGGTGGGTTGAACTGAGACCCTGGACTCTGATCGATCCACGGCATACAGCCATATCGCATCAAAGTCCAGTGGTCTCAGTGACCTCATCTTCGCACGCGTGAGTGGCTCCCTGAGACCGGCATTGAAAAGCGTCACCAACTCCTCCTCACCGAACACCGTCTCCTCTGCGACTTCGAGGAACCGGCCCGCGTAGTCATCTACGTCTCCGGTTCCCTGGCGAATGCCGCAGAGGAGACGAGCCTGGCGGGAACGTATAGCGTCCATGCTGCCTGCTGGGTTCATTGGTGGCTCGTGGATTCTGTCACGGTAGGCGTGGTGAAGAACCCAAATGCAGGCAGGCAGTGGCAATGAAGGGGTTAACGGATTTATTACAACAAACAATAACAGAAACAAAACACCCACGAGGGGGTAACAAGGACACGACTAAGGTAAAAAACTGAAAACAAAACACTTCCCTCGGTGGGGCAAAAACAATAGGACAAAATAACTAAACTATGACACGACACAACGTCTAACAATAGGCAGGGAACAAGCACAGTAAAACATAATGCACAGAGAACACTCACTTCGATAGGACTGGGGCACGAACGGGCACGAACGGACACACATGCACGAACGGACACACATACACGATGTAGTACAATCCACGAGCACAAGACAAAGAAACAAGAGGGTATTTAAAGGGAAGACAAACAAGGGATAACGAACGAGGGCAGGTGTGGAACATAAGACACTCAGGGAAAGATAACAAGGAAACGAGAGGGTCGGGGCCAATGACGAAAAACTGGAGAGAACGTATATTATTGTCAAAAGGACAATAATATATTTCTCTCCACACATAACCAAAGGCTTTGTCATGACTCTGCTACAGGACCAAGAAAAACATGACTAAATGAAGCAGAGCCATGACAGCTTCAGTGCAGAAGGAAGCCCGTGAGCCACGAAGGTAAGTTTGCGAACAGATTCGGCTAATTTCCGCCTATTAGACAGCCTAGTCAGCTCATCATTTTTTTGTATTACATCACTTATAGTTCTTAAACCTTTAAAATAGAGTTTAGGAAGATGTATGTAACCACAGTTGTTAGCTTTGGTTAACGATGGAAGCCTTTTCTCTTGTCAAGAGGCTCAACGCGACCGCCGACTTTATTTGCGTGCAGATTAATTTCCGCCTATATTAGACAGCCTGTTTAACGTTTTATTTTTGTATTGCATCACTCATAGCTCTAACGTTTAAAATAGAGTTTAGGAAGATGTATGTAACCACAATCATAAGCTTTCATTAGCTTTTAAAGCCTCGTCTCTTGTCAAAAGGCTCAACGCGACCGCAGACTTTGATGAACACTGCTGGCAGCAGCGACGTCTGTGTCCGTACCATTCTTATCAATGACAGCTTAATCTCGTATCTCCCTGCTCCTAAATTATAAACCTTGTATCTCCGATTAAACATGGTTTTGGGGACATGTTGTGTTAATGTTGGTACACAACAGTATATGATAGCAATATAAGGTATAATACCAACTTTAACGATACAATGTTTAATACAGTTTTTTTCAACTGCTTACACACAAAATGTTTACTTGTCACACAATTTCTGAAACCTGACACTCAAACACCAGAACCACACACCAAATCGGCAAAACCATACACTAATTCTCGACCTTTGACTAAGTTTTCAGTTTCATAAAACACTTTTTGCAAAACACAACACACAATTCTCTACGTAACACACAAAAATCTTACAGGAAGTATATTGATTTCCTTTATCAAACACAACCAATCAAAATGCCACACTAATTCCTCAGTGCCTCACACTAACTCCTCACATGTGCAAACACACATTGCTTTACTTAACACCAACCAATCAGGAGGCCTATAAATAGGCCAAGAGTCAAGTTATAGGTTTTGAACAATGGATGCGAACAATGTAGACAGAGTAAGGGGAGTTGGAGGGAGAGCCAGAGGACGAGGCAGAGTTCGAATTAGAGGAGGACGAGTTGGGAGAGGAAGAGGAGGATGACAAGTGGTCTCGAATGAGATTAGGGCCACAGTCATTGATCATGTGATAAACCACAGTTTACTGTAACAAAGAGAGAGGCTGTACAGAGAGTCCAGCCCAATTTGAGTCGATTTACAATGGCAGGTATAATTCGAACCTTTAGAAATGAGAACAGGCATGTAACAATCTACTGTTATGTACACATGTTCTAATGCACACAAACAGTAGGCTATAATACACATACAGTGGGGCAAAAAAGTATTTAGTCAGCCACCAATTGTGCAAGTTCTCCCACTTAAAAAGATGAGAAAGGCCTGTAATTTTCATCATAGGTACACTTCAACTATGAGAGACAGAATGTCTGAATCACATTGTCTGATTTTTAAAGAATTTATTTGCAAATTATGGTGGAAAATAAGTATTTGGTCACCTACAAAAAAGCAAGATTTCTGGCTCTCACAGACCTGTAACTTCTTCTTTAAGAGGCTCCTCTGTCCTCCACTCGTTACATGTATTACAGTTTTTTACGATTGCTTAAGCACAATTTTGAAAACAGGGCCCGGTTTGTCAAAACACTACACACAATTAACACAACCCTACACTAAAGTAGCACAACACTTCAGATCATTTGCAAAATGGAACACTTTTGTCAAAACTATCCACAACTTTTTAAAAACAATATTTTGTTACCATACGAAACACACACATTTCATATGACTTTAATCTTTTTG
The DNA here is from genome assembly GCF_024868665.1 of Triplophysa rosa. Classification (NCBI taxonomy): domain Eukaryota; kingdom Metazoa; phylum Chordata; class Actinopteri; order Cypriniformes; family Nemacheilidae; genus Triplophysa; species Triplophysa rosa. The sequence goes on from NC_079904.1 coordinate 20,853,045, forward strand.
AACCAGTTACACACTGCTGTTGCTAACCTAAAACACTTTTAGCAAGTCTCATTCTCAGTGATTAGAGTACTGTAAATGAAGTACACAGAGAAAGTGCAACTATACAATAGTTCACCAAACACTACACAAGACCAATGCTGCAGACTGAGGAAAATATCATAGATTTCTCTCCATATACCCAAATCAGTCAACATGGAGAATCACAACAAAACATGTCCCAGTTGTCATGCTACTACAGTAGTGTGCATAACACTGTTAGCTCAGCAAACAACAGACAAACATAAAATACTGTATCCAGTACAGGTTACAATTACAGTAAATAACAACAATAACAACCATAAAAAATAATCTGAAAAAAAACTGACAATATTGTACAGAAAATACTACAGTAAACATACTATACATTATCTCTTCGCCTAGCTGGATCTGGCCAGAGAATTTCATCAACATCACAAGCAATATCCTCATTAGCAAGACAACGCGGGAAGAATGGTCTTGAATGTCGAATCCATCCTTGCACAGCTGACAAAACAGTGAGGCGATTTGTCAATAGGAGGCGATGTAAAAAATATGGCATCCTCTGCACCTTTGGCCCAATTTCGTAAAAGTGTACTATTTTCTGCAAAAATACGGAACAGGTAAAAAAGGCTACAAATGCACATTTGTAAACTTGATAATCACAAATTTGAGGGTGTACACATGCTACAGTTTACTGGATACAGAATAGTGAAATTTCTCTCATATAAAGTGTGTACTGTGATTATACTGTCTATAATGTTTACTGTAAGTAGTATAAAGCGCAGTAGATGATTCTAGGATGCACACTTACCTGTGCTCCTATTGATATTATCCTGAGATTCTGG
>NC_079904.1:20855963-20862388 GCF_024868665.1 Triplophysa rosa
TTGGTGTGTCATCAGTTTTGCAACTGAATGTTTACTGATGGACAAATGTGTGCTATTTGAGTTTACATCTTGACACTTCAGTTCATTATATTGTGTGTTTGTGTTTTCTGAATGAGAACATGGTTAAACCTTTGCAAATTGAGGCTGTTTGTGTGTGGGGTTTGTACAAGTTGGTGTATTGTTCTGAGAATGTGTTTATGGTTGTCAGAAAATGGTGAGTTGTTTCATGAATTGTGTGTTAGCAATCGAGAAAAACTGTAATACATGTAACGAGTGGAGGACAGAGGAGCCTCTTAAAGAAGAAGTTACAGGTCTGTGAGAGCCAGAAATCTTGCTTTTTTGTAGGTGACCAAATACTTATTTTCCACCATAATTTGCAAATAAATTCTTTAAAAATCAGACAATGTGATTTTCTGTTGAAGTGAACCTATGATTAATATTACAGGCCTCTCTCATCTTTTTAAGTGGGAGAACTTACACAATTGGTGGCTGACTAAATACTTTTTTGCCCCACTGTACAGTGTTTTACAGTAGTACCCTTGCGTTCATTTACTACAGTGCACTGCATTGGTCACAGTCTGGTGAGGTGTCACACTGTACAACAGCACAGCCGACTGTAAGACATTCTGACCATATTGTATAAAATAGTATATTATGTTACAGTTTATGGCACACGCTCACACTGTTCCTGAATCTTCTACAGAGTGGAAAGGCGAAGGTTTCATGAAGTGCTTCATTTTGCAAGAGATGTGAGGCATTTTGCATTTTGTGTGTGCAATTCTTGGATTTGTGTGTACAGTTTTGAAAAAAAGAGGCAACTTTTTGAAAATGTGTGTAAGCAGTTGAAAAAAACTGTAATATAATTGGCCAAAGGGCAATTGAGAACGTCCCAGGGCAGCGCGGGGGAAACATCACATTGTGTGCCGCCATAAGCCTTCGAGGGCTACTACACGATCATGCCAAACTAGGTCCCTACAATACGCAACATATACTCACATTTCTCGATGCACTTCATGATGCAGTTGTACAGGACAGATCAGAGCAGCCCAGGTTTGTTGTTGTCTGGGATAATGTTAGTTTCCACCGGGCTGCTCTGGTCAGGGACTGGTTCACCAACCACGATCAATTCGAAGTTGTATACTTGCCCCCTTACTCGCCATTTCTAAACCATATCAAATCATTTTTTTCCACTTGGAGATGGCGTGTATATGACCGCCAACCACATGCCCGCATGCCTCTTCTACAGGCAATGGAAGAGGCATGCGGAGACATTGAGGTAAGGTCAATCCATAGATGGATTCGGCACACAAGGCGATATTTTCCCCGTTGCTTAGCAGGAGAAACTATCGCTTGTGATGTTGATGAGATCCTGTGGCCAGACCCAAACAGACGGCAGGATCCATAATCCCACCCACGCACAATTGGCCTGTTTTTCTGTATTTACAGTAGTGTATTTTTGGTTTTATTTTATTTTTATTTTTGCGTTACTGCATTTACTGTACTGTACTGTAAAGTATAGCACTGTGATGTACAGTATTGAGTTGATGTCATTTGTAACCTTTCAGTACTTTCATTTTTGGTTGTTGTGAAAAACTTTGTTGGAAAAAAACATAACAAAAACTGTAAGTGTTGCATGAGCTTCACAGAATGCTAACCGATGAACTGAATAAAAACAGTGAAAATTAAAGACTACAGTGTTTTATATAAAGTACACTAGTGTGTTGCTGCTAATCTGAAAGTGTATTCATATGATGCAAGTGTGTATCATTTTGTCATTAGAGTGACATTTTGACAAAGGATTGTTAGGTTTTGATAGCAGAGTTTCAATTTGACATAGATGTGAATGGTTTATTTCCCAGTGTTGTGTCTTGTGTGCTTGTGTGTAAAGTTTTGACACAATGAGCCGAAGTTTTGAAAAAAGTGTTCAAGCAATGGGCAAAAACTGTAAATAAAGATGATTTTTTAAAGCAAAATTCATATTTATTTTAATATAAAATGAATTGTGATTAACATAAATAGGAAGTAAATAAATAACAACTACAAATATTTGTAATAAAAATGTTTCTAATTACCTTCTCATTGTTTGACAATAATGTTGCAAATAAAATAAAACGAATTGTTTTCTCAATAATAGGGTACTGTATTTGAATATTAGAGCTCATAAAACGAATATTTGATTGTTCTTATTATTTAGATAAGGGTTAATGAGAAATTGTGTTTATACATTTTGTCAACCTCAGCCTCTCGATTTTCATAAATAAATGGCATGTGCCACACACTTTTCAGTTCACTTAATTGAAAGCAGTAAAATACAGCACGCATTAGTGTTACCAGTAGAGTGGAAATAAGCAATTGTAAACTATAATGTGAACATCTATATTGCGTGAATTAAGTTATTTGTGCGAGTAAATTACATACAAAGTCAATGCAGAGAAATAGACGCAAACTCGCGGCAGGCGATGTGAATGACGCGAAACGGGCTACAAACGTGCGTAAATCGCGTCTTCCGTGCAAGTTGAAAGAATAAAAACTCGCAAATTTGCCTTGTGCGAAAATAACGTACTATTCCCGCGAGTAATAAAGAGCAAAGAACGTAAGTCTGGCAAAGCGCAAGCTATACACAATACTATATACATTGCGTATACATATAGCCTACTGTATACGCAATCTACGTATTTACTGCGGTCATGTACAGAGCTGTCCATTTCAGAAATATGTTCTTAAGTTCTTAAATATGGTTATTAACTCTTCCCTTGCTAAAGATCACGTCTGCATGTCCTGCTAAATGCCATAATAGTTTGTGTAATTTGACCTGAATGACTATAGCTGCTTTGCAACGTCTTTGCAACGTCAACACACATAATTGCTACTCAAACACACATATATAGATAGTAAATATAAATAAATTAAATGACATAATAGAATAATAAATTAAATGAAATGATTAAATGAGTACTATAAAAGATTTTAATTACATTTTTACTTGAATACTCAAATACATTTTCAGGTGATTTTTCAGGTTGTTTCAGTCTATTTTCAGGTTTTTATATGAACATACAGAGTATACTGAACGTTATGAAAGAACTGTTAAACATTAACATTGCTGTACTTGCATAACGAGATGTAGGCTACTGTCAATTACTGCATATTTTTACAAGGTGTCTTTTCATTTTGCTTGGTTTCATGCGGTCGTTTACCAATTTTTCACCACAGAACACATTCTGGCCGAGACTTGTCTTGTCCTTCAATAAAACCTAAATTTACGTAGGTTTTGTCATAGTCTAAACTTTTTCCTTTATTTCTGATGAAGAATCACCGCATTTACGTTTCTCTGCTATTTTTCCTTTTGATTTTTATGTTAACACGAACTTTGATGCCTGACAGAGGACGTTTCTCATGAGAGTCTCATAGCGAGAACAGCCAATGACAGTGCTTCTGGCTACCGCGAAGCCCCGTGTGAATGCCGATGGAGGCTGAAAAATTGAAATAATTATTTTATACAAGATATAACTATTTTTGACTGCATTATCTTTGCATTGTAAGCACACGATGTTTTTAAAACATACAAAAATATTTTTATTTAAAATGATTAGTGGAACATTTATGCCGCTATATTTAACCTCAAAGCATGTCAGCTCCCGCGCCCCTCATGTGAACTCTGGCGCCCCCCTAAGGGGGTCGCGGACCCCAGGTTGGGAACCACTGCTGTTGCTCAAGGTTGAAAAAAAACGGTATTATTCATTATTTCATATGTTCAATATTTAATTTTCCCAGTTTAAACAAAATATAGAAAAAGTTAATATTTCTACTTTTTTAAAAAACGTTTTTCCTTTTTTATTTTGTGAAAGAAATTTAAAAATGAAAGTTTTTCCATTTTCCGTTTTTTATTTGAAAATGGATATGGAATGAACGGAAGATACCCTGATTCTTTAGCTAAGCCTTACTGTGCTGTGTATTTGCTTCATTAGTTTTAGTTTATGTTTTTGTTCTTTCGGTTTAATTTTTCAACTCCATCTCTTTAGTTTCTTCCTGACAGTCCTGCCCTAATGAAAATCAAAGCCTAAAATTTGTAAAGCACTGCAGATCTAATGTGGAATACTTAACAGTAGCAGCACACCCTCCTGGCACTTTCAGTCCAATTATAATGATGTGGTCAGTTAGCCAGCTAGATGTTCCTGGAGCAGTGGGGTAAAGACCCAGCGTTTCCTTCAACACCTGCAACATTTACCAGAAGTCAACAACACATGAATTCATAACTTGATCAGGCCCTAAATAAAGTACTGTAAAGATCCTGACTTTCATCGGCCAAACCTGAGACAAAAGCACATTTTAAACGATATGACGGTTGGGTTTGTTATATGTAAGTCTCTGTGCATGTTCGTGCATTCTTTCAGTTTCGTTGATTCTTGTACATGTTTAGTTTTGATATGATGTGGTATAATTTATGTTTCCGTTACTTTGGAATGTCGGTGTTGTATGGCCAGAGGAAATTTTGCCATACCCTAGGTTTGGTGAAATGCCGCCACTGTTTAGTCTGTAGACAGGACCATTAGATGTTGCAAACCATCAATGTTGTCAAACAAAAAAATACGGCAAAAAGGTTCATTTAGAAAGAATCATTCTTTCCTTGAAAATAACAAATATTTGATTTGTTAACATGATAATATTTGGTTTGCTAATATAAACATGTTTACAAATATGTTTTGGGTAATTTACTACTTCCCTTTGCAACTACACTGACCAAAATTATAAACGCATTACTTTTGTTTTTACCCCCATTTTTCATGACTTTTTCTATGTACACAAAAGGCCTATTTCTCTCCAATATTGTTCACAAATCTGTCTAAATCTGTGTTAGTGAGCACTTCTCCTTTGCCGAGATAATCCATCCACCTCACAGGTGTGGCATATCAAGATGCTGATTAGACAGCATGATTATTGCACAGGTGTGCCTTAGGCTGGCCACAATAAAAGGCCACTCACACACAAGGCGAGACCTTATACGCCGATCCAGAGCATCCCAAACATGCTCAATGGGTGACATGTCCGGTGAGTATTCTGGCCATGCAAGAACTGGGATGTTTTCAGCTTCCAGGAATTGTGTACAGATCCTTGCAACATGGGGCCGGGCATTATCATGCTGCAACATGAGGTGATGGTCATGGATGAATGGCACGACAATGGGCCTCAGTATCTCGTCACGGTATCTCTGTGCATTCAAAATGTGTGTCATCTGTGTCTCTGTGCCATCAATAAAATGCACCTGTGTTCGTTGTCCATAACATACACCTGCCCATACCATAACCCCACCGCCACCATGGGCCACTCGATCCACAACGTTGACATCAGCAAACCGCTAACCCACACGACGCCATACGTCTGCCATCTGCCCTGTACAGTGAAAACCGGGATTCATCCGTGAAGAGAACACCTCTCCAAAGTGCCAGACGCCATCGAATGTGAGCATTTGCCCACTCAAGTCGGTTACGACGACGAACTGCAGTCAGGTCGAGACCCCGATGAGGATGACGAGCATGCAGATGACCTTCCCTGAGACGGTTTCTGACAGTTTGTGCAGAAATTCTTTGGTTATGCAAACCGATTGTTGCACCAGCTGCCTGGGTGGCTGGTCTCAGACGATCTTGGAGGTGAAGATGCTGGATGTGGAGGTCCTGGGCTAGTGTGGTTACACGTGGCCTGCGGTTGTGAGGCCGGTTGGATGTACTGCCAAATTCTCTGAAACGCCTTTGGAGATGGCTTATGTTAGAGAAATGAACATGCAATTCACAGGCAACAGCTCTGGTGGACATTCCTGCAGTCAGCATGCCAATTGCACGCTCCCGCAAAACTTGCGACATCTGTGGCATAGTGCTGTGTGATAAAACTGCACATTTTAGAGTGGCCTTTTATTGTGGCCAGCCTAAGGCACACCTGTGCAATAATCATGCTGCCTAATCAGCATCTTGATATGCCACACATGTGAGGTGGATGGATCATCTTGGCAAAGGAGAAGTGCTCACTAACACAGATTTAGACAGATTTCTAAACAATATTTGTGAGAAATAGGCTTAGATCTTTGAATTCAGCTCATGAAAAATATTGAATCAATAAGTAGCCTATCTTACCATTTCAGACATGTTTCATGGATTTGTGTCGAGCCGACAGATGGGGTTCCTATGGAAAACGCCACAACACTGTGCCCTGTCACAATCTCTAGCGAAGCGACGGTGACTGGCCTGGGCGTGTCAGCCGTGAGCGCTACCACGAAATTGTAACCTACCAGTGGGTAGGTAGGGGGTCCCAGAGCTTTACTTGAAAGGTGGGAAGGCCCCTGCCTTCGGCCTCACAGGCGGCGGCCTTGTTTCTCTAACAGCGAGAAGCCGCCTGGTACCGTAAGGCCACTGGGTAAGCGCTACTTCCTCAAG
>NC_079904.1:20866232-20869663 GCF_024868665.1 Triplophysa rosa
GAATTAAGTTATTTGTGCGAGTAAATTACATACAAAGTCAATGCAGAGAAATAGACGCAAACTCGCGGCAGGCGATGTGAATGACGCGAAACGGGCTACAAACGTGCGTAAATCGCGTCTTCCGTGCAAGTTGAAAGAATAAAAACTCGCAAATTTGCCTTGTGCGAAAATAACGTACTATTCCCGCGAGTAATAAAGAGCAAGGAACGTAAGTCTGGCAAAGCGCAAGCTATACACAATACTATATACATTGCGTATACATATAGCCTACTGTATACGCAATCTACGTATTTACTGCGGTCATGTACAGAGCTGTCCATTTCAGAAATATGTTCTTAAGTTCTTAAATATGGTTATTAACTCTTCCCTTGCTAAAGATCACGTCTGCATGTCCTGCTAAATGCCATAATAGTTTGTGTAATTTGACCTGAATGACTGTAGCTGCTTTGCAACCTCTTTGCAACGTCAACACACATAATTGCTACTCAAACACACATATATAGATAGTAAATATAAATAAATTAAATGACATAATAGAATAATAAATTAAATGAAATGATTAAATGAGTACTATAAAAGATTTTAATTACATTTTTACTTGAATACTCAAATACATTTTCAGGTGATTTTTCAGGTTGTTTCAGTCTATTTTCAGGTTTTTATATGAACATACAGAGTATACTGAACGTTATGAAAGAACTGTTAAACATTAACATTGCTGTACTTGCATAACGAGATGTAGGCTACTGTCAATTACTGCATATTTTTACAAGGTGTCTTTTCATTTTGCTTGGTTTCATGCGGTCGTTTACCAATTTTTCACCACAGAACACATTCTGGCCGAGACTTGTCTTGTCCTTCAATAAAACCTAAATTTACGTAGGTTTTGTCATAGTCTAAACTTTTTCCTTTATTTCTGATGAAGAATCACCGCATTTACGTTTCTCTGCTATTTTTCCTTTTGATTTTTATGTTAACACGAACTTTGACGCCTGACAGAGGACGTTTCTCATGAGAGTCTCATAGCGAGAACAGCCAATGACAGTGCTTCTGGCTACCGCGAAGCCCCGTGTGAATGCATGGGTAACCCCATGGGTTAACAAGGTGGGAACCAATCATGAGGATACATCAGATGGAACCGCCCTGCTGGGGGGTTACAACGTCTGGTAGCACTAGGTCCGGTTAGAGCTATGTTGTGGAAAACTCAGTTGGTACCCGGCCTAAGGGGCAGGGTTGCTCTGCCCAGCCCGCCTGCAGGAGGTGCTTGCTTAGTGATGGATGGAGTGCCTGTTCTTCACCCAGTGGGGGAAGAAGGCAGGCTAGTTTAGTACGCTGACCCCCTTAGGAGAAATGGGGGAAGGTACTGTCATAGGCGTACACCCTACCGGCCACCAGTCTTGCCTGATGCCTGCAAGACTCGAGCTGATACCGGTTTTACGTGGAGGCTGTAGGACCTCGCGAAGGTGATGGGTGTAGCACAACCCGCAGCTCTGCAGATGTCTGCCAGAGAGGTGCCTCGAGCCAGTGCCCACGAGGAGGCTGTACTCCGTGTGGAGAGAGCTCTCACCCAGTGGGCGCAGGCGATCTTAGGACAGGTACGCCGTAGTGACGGCGTCCATGATCCAGTGCGCCAATCTCTGTTTGAGACAGCCCTCCCTGCTGATCCCCAAAACAGACAAAGAGCTGCTCAGAGCTCCTGTGGCTCAGCATGCGATCCAAGCAGAGGCGCAATGCGCGTACTGGACACAACACGGATGGGGTTGGGTCTTCCTCCCTGGTGAGGAGCGCCTGTAAGTTCACCACCTGGTGTAGGGGGAGTGGTGGGAACATTGAGCACGTAACCGGGCCGGGGTCTCAGGATAGCGTGAGAATCACCGGGCACGAGTTCTAGGCAATCTGTGGACAAGGAGAATGCTTGTAGGTCCACTACCCTCTTGAGCGCCATCCGGAGAGCCGTCTTCATCGTGAGGTGAGAAAGAAAGGCATCCAGCCTGGAGGGGCTCCAGGACCGCATCAAGGTCGCAAGAGGGTACGGAGCGTGGGTGAGGCAGTAGCCTTCCCGTGCCCCTTAGGAACCAAATGATCAGGTTGTGCTGTCCTAGAGACTTACCAGCAACTGGGTCGTGATGAGCGGCAATAGCGGCTACATACACGTTCAGTGGGGAAGGGGAAATATTACTCTCGAGTCTCTGGAAGGACAGCACGTTCCCAATCGAGCAACTCCGCGGGTCTTCTCTTCGAGAAGAGCACCAGGATAAGAAGAGGCCTGCCCGAGAGGGACCCCCACGTAGAAAGGTCATTGAAGACCAAGGGGTTAGGGTACATCGACAGAGAGGCGTAATCACCATCCGCCTGCTGCCGGTGTGCCACGCTCTCCAGGGAACTCGACTCTATAGCCAGTGTTGGAGCGGTCTCATGTGCATCAACCCGAGGTGTATCACCACCGCCGAGGATGCCATGTGCCCAGGAGCCTCTGAAATTGTTTCAGGGGGACCGCTGACTGCTTGAAATATTCCAGGAAATTCAACACTGACTGAGCGCGCTCTGTAGTCAGTCACGCTGTAATGGAGACAGAGTTGAGTTCTATACCAAGAAAGAGGATGCTCCGCACAGAGGAGAGCTTGCTCTTTTCTCGGTTGACCTGTGGTCCCAATCGATCTAGGTGCCGAAGCACTAGGTCCCTGTGTGAACATAACAGATCTCGAGAGTGTGTCAAATGAGCCAGTCATGAGATAGTTTAGTACCCGCACACCTCTCTCCCTGAGGGGAGTGAGGGCGGCTTCCACGATCTTCGTAAAGACTCGTGGGGACAGGGACAGACCGAAAGGGAGGACTCTGTACTAATATGCCTGACCCTCAAAAGCGAACCGTAGGAACAGGCGATGACGAGGGAAAATCGAGACATGAAAGTAAGCGTCCTTCAGGTTGATTGCCATTAACCAATCTTGACATCTGATAGATGCTAGGATGCGCTTCTGCATGAGCATCCTGAACGGCAGCTTGAGTAGGTGCCTGTTCAGGGTACGCAGATCTAGCAACCCCCTTTTTGGGGACGATGAAGTACGAGCTGTAAAACCCGTTGAACATCTCGGCTAGAGGGACGAGCACGATTGCTTCCTCACCAGAGGGGTGGCGACCTCGGACCGAAGCACAGGAGCATCCTTGACTCTGCCTCAGGTTTGGAGGATGCCCGAAACTTGGGCGGGCATCTGGGGCGTTGGACCGCGTAGCCGAGACGGATCGTATCCCGTAGTCACCGTGAAGGTTTGGGAAGCTCTTGTCAGGCTCCCAGGGACCGAGACAGCGAGAATAGGGGTACTTTCTGCTTCATCGACCTCCCGGGGGGTGGTTCGATGGCTGGCAGTGTGGATCCCTCGCTGTGGGGGGGCCCCCGGAGAGGAGATCGGCTCTGCTGTTTTACCTGCCTGGCG